>NC_039364.1:194950174-195240174 GCF_003573695.1 Papaver somniferum | reverse complement strand
GGTGCGTGCTTCCCACCATGATCGAGGCGACGACGTCTCCGCAGGCATGACTACAACCCAGGCTTGGGACGCCGCCTCAATCCGCGTCGGTCCGCACCCCGAGTCGATCGGCGGACCGGCTCATCACCGTTCCGCATCCGACCGAGGCACATCGCCGGCCCCCATCCGCTTCCCTCCCGACAATTTCAAGCACTCTTTGACTCTCTTTTCAAAGTCCTTTTCATCTTTCCCTCACGGTACTTGTTCGTTATCGGTCTCTCGCCAGTATTTAGCCTTGGACGGAATTTACCGCTCGCTTTGGGCTGCATTCCCAAACAACCCGACTCGCCGACAGCGCCTCGTGGTGCGACAGGGTCCGAGCACGACGGGGCTCTCACCCTCTCAGGCGCCCCTTTCCAGGGGACTTGGTCCCGGTCCGTCACTGAGGACGCTTCTACAGACTACAGTTCGGATAGCAAAGCAATCCGATTCTCAAACTAGGTTGTTCCCGGTTCGCTCGCCGTTACTAGGAGAATCCTTGTAAGTTTCTTCTCCTCCGCTTATTGATATGCTTAAATTCAGCGGGTAGTCCCGCTTGACCTGGGGTCGCGGAGTGGGTGTCGTAATTACGGGACGATGGGTTCCTTATAGTCCTTCACGGTAGGCACAGCAAACACGGATTCAGGAATGAAGAGAGACAACGAGTTTCGACCATCACGAATCGTGACGCTGGCCTCCCAGGGCCTGTGTTTAGAACGACCGTACTTTCAAGGCACGGGGGGTCAATATCCTCCCCATTCACTACACAATGCCAATGTCGCCAGAAGGCGCCAAGGACATGAGTTGGAGGGGGAGACTCGGTGTGTGACGCCCAGGTAAGCGTTCCCTCGGCCCGAAGGCTTGGGGCGCAACTTGCGTTCAAAAACTCGATGGTTCACGGGATTCTACAATTTACACCAAGTATCGCATTTCGCTACGTTCTTCATCGATGCGAGAGCCGAGATATCCGTTGCCGAGAGTCGTTCAAAGATTGGATTTCGCGACACCTACCGCTGCATTTCTCTCACCGAGGCATGAGAAAGAGAAGAGGCACGCTAGTATCCATTTTTTTCCTTGGAGCTTACCACGCCTTGGGTTCATTTTTCGGCATGAAGAGAAGGCGTTAGCCAACTCCCGACCGAGCGGTGGAGCAAGGGGGATCTCTCCCCACTTGCATCACCACTGAACTTGGATTCACGTATTCGCGGGTCGTTCTGCTTGGCAGGTTTTGACAATGATCCTTCCACAGGTTCACCTACGGAAACCTTGTTACGACTTCTCCTTCCTCTAAATGATAAGGTTCAGTGGACTTCTCGCGACGTCACCGGTGACGGACCGCCCACGTCGCCGCGATCCAAACACTTCACCAGACCATTCAATCGGTAGGAGCGACAGGCGGTGTGTACAAAGGGCATGAACGTAGTTAACGCGAGCTGATGACTCACGTTTATTAAGAATTCCTCGTTTAAGACCAACAATTGTAATGATCTATCCCCATCACGATGAAATTTTCGAAGATTACCCAGGCCTGTCGGCCAAGGATATATACTCGTTGAAGATGAGCCAACTCGATGGTTCACGTGATTCTGCAATTCACGCCAAGTATCGCATTTCACTACGTTCTCATCGATACGAGCGCCGAGATATCCGTTGCCGAGAGTCGTTCGAAGATTAGCCAATTGATTTAATGAGCGGATGGGGGCCGGCGCATACATCAGTGTAGCGCGCATGCGGACCAGGGATCAGAGACGATCCCTTAACATGGAAGAATGAAGCTTCACCATTTATTAGCAATGTCGATCCCTTAACAATATTCATGGATGCCATGTGTGGTTACTCTACACTTGCATAACTAGAAATGTCGTTACTCTATTCATTGTTCACTGGCTCAAAATTGTGAGATTCCAGTGTCCGTCCATCTTTTTCCCTTAATTTACTTCAATATCTTCAACTAGTTGATTTTATTTTTAGGGAGTCATTGATATCTTCACCAGTGACTTTTTTTTTATAAGAAGAATTTTATTTATTTATAGCGGAGAGTGAACATTACATATGCTAGGATCTAATCTCAGATTAGTCCTTTCTAGGAATTTAGTTCTATCACAAGAGCTCATATTCTCTGTAGAAAAATAAGTCATATTCCTAGTTCTCACTTCCTTAGCAAGTCTATCTTCGAAATCTAAAAACTTCATAGGTTTATACAAAAACAAAACTGAATTACATATATTAAGGGAAAATTTGCATTTGTTGATGCTTGTTTGAGCTCTCCAAAGCTGGTCTTCCGTACTAGCCTCTCCATTCATGATCTTCATTAAAGTCTGACAATCATTGATAAAACAACGGTTGTTGAGATTTAAATCCTTCACCCATCGAAGAGATTCAAGTTCAGCTTTTGCTTCAGCATGTAAGGGGAAAGCAACCCATTTTCTGCCTGCACAATATTGTTTTCTGCTTCCTGGTGAAATCAGCCTCAAAGAAAGAAGCGTCAAAATGGATGAACCAATCAAAGTTGTGTCTGTAATCAATATGAATATCAATGCAAGGATTTCCGACAGGAAAAACATTATGCCTAAAGGAGTTTTCCCTGGAATAAACTCTATTCTGATAAGAAACTTTTATGGAGTCAACTAGTTTTTGGGGTAATGGCAAAACATTGTCAAATTTCACACTGTTTCTATATTTCCAAATAGACCAAATAATATAAGAGATTTTATCATGCTTGTCTTTAAGAACTTTGTTATTCATCCAATAATTAAACCACATCATAATATCATAATGACCTTGAAGATTGTAGATATCACACAGATCAAAAGCATCCCAAACTTTTCTTGCAAAAGGACAGTTAACAAAAAGGTGACATTCATCCTCAGCCACATTAGCTTCGCACAACAAACAAAAAGGTCTTGAATTTTTGACATATTTAGACAGTTTGTATCCTAATGCTAAGGCACCAGACACAAGTTTCCAGCATAGCATATTAACCTTAGGCATTATATTTAAATTCCAGATTTACTTCCAAAATTTAGCTTCATTTTTATCAAAATTCAGATCAGTGAGGAAATTATATGCAGACTTAGTAGTGAGTTCTCCAGCCTTAGTTGAATTCCATCTGATCCTATCATGCATATTAAGATTAATAGCTACAAAATTTATAGCATTATGAGCAGTATAATAATCAAACTTTGAAATAAGGTTCATATCCCAGGTGCCATCATTAGAAATCAATTCATGGACAGTTTTAGGCATGTTATCATCAATAATAATAGGATTAAGAGGAGAGGTTTGATTAGGCAGCTAAATGTCATACCAAATATTAATATATATTCCATTATTAACATGCCAAGTATAATTCAATTTATTGACCTCAAGACCTTTTATAATACTGGACCAAATCCAGGAAATTCCATGTTTTCTGTTTTTCTTAACGGATTATGATTCCTATACTATTTAGGTTTTAAGATTCTAGCCCACAGTTGTTCTTGATTATGAATTAACCTCCAAGCTAATTTAGTAATAAGCGCTAGGTTATGTTTATGAGGTATTATTCCCCCTTGACGGATGTCTTTGGTTATACTAGGCCAAGATTTAGGATAATAGCATTTCTTTTTATTCTTTTTTTGCCACTACAAGTCCCGCTGGACTTTTTCTAAGTTATCAAGAGTATTTTTAGGGAATTACAAACACTGCATTTGGTGGTTAGGATAAGCACTAAGCACATTTTTTATGAGTATAGTACGACCAGCATGATTAAACATTTTTCTAATCCAACCTTGAAGAGCACCGTAATACTTGTTTAGTAAGGGTTCAAAATTGTTAACTTTATTTCTATCAAAAAAGAGAGGTGTCCCAAGATATTTTTCATTTTTAAAGATTTTTCTAATTTTAAGAATTTTAGAGATCATTTTACAGTGTTTATTGTGCAATTTAGGCGTAAAAAAATGCCTGATTTTTGAAAGTTGATGACTTGCCCAGTCATCTCACCAAAGATATTTAGGATATTAACCAATTTTTTTGCTTCATTTAGGTTAGCTTTAGAGAAAAGAAAACAGTCGTCGGCAAAGAAAAGATGAGAAACAGAAGGAGAAGTTTTTGTAACTTTAATTCCAGAAATCAGCTTATCTTTTTCGGCCTTTAAAAGAAGTTTAGAAAGAACCTCCATGAAAATAATAAACAGTTAAGGAGATAAAGGATCTCCCTGCCTGAGACCTCTAGAAACTAAAAACTTTTCGCCTGACACACCATTTAAAAGAACAGAAAAAGAAGTTGTAGTAATGCATTGCATTATTAGTTGGCACCAATCATGGTAGAATCCAAAAGAAAGAAGAGTTTGATTTAGCACATTCAATTCTGTCGAAAAGCTTAGATAAATCAATTTTTAAATCCATATTTCCGTTTTTATTTTAGAGATTTTCATAGAGTGTAAGATTTCATGAGCAACAATAACATTGTCGGTTATTTGACGACCAGGGATAAAAGAATACTAGTTTTGAGAAATAAGTTTAGGAAGTAATGGTTTCAGTCTATTATTTAATATTTTAGAGATAATTTTATATGTGGTATTGCTTAAGCTAATGTGCCGAAAGTCACTAGGGGTGGAAGGATTCTGAACTTTAAGAATTAAAGTTATATAAGTGTAATTCGGATATTTAAGGATGTATTTTTATTAAAAAAATCTTGAACAAGATTGATAATGTATGTTTTTACAATATCCCAGTGAGCTTTAAAGAAACCAGGTGGAAATCCATCTTGTCCTGGCGAGCCCCACTGATTCATATTGAAGAGAGTATTCTTAATTTCACTTTCATCAGGAATCTTACTAAGCATTAAATTTTCATCATCATGAATGCAGGGCTCAATTAGGCTACTGATAAGGTCAAGGTTTTTAGGATTACAAGAGGTACTTATTTTCTTAAAGTGTTTTATCAGCATGTTATGAATTTGTGTGTTATCCTTTATCCAAAGTCTACTATCATCTATAAGAGTATGAATATGATTAACTCTTCTCCTGTTATTTGCTGTTTGATGGAAAAGTTTTGTGTTTTTGTCAAAATCCTTAATGAATTTATCTTTAGAGAGATGATTCCAATAATCATACTCTCTTTTATACGAGATATCCAGATTGTTCTGGGTATCTTTAATTTCAATCAAAGGTAAAGGATTAATGGAATGAAGATATTCCATTTTCTTATTAAGATTATCGATATTTTAGAAAATATTTTCAAAATTTTTTTTATTCCATTTAGACAGCGTGTATGAAAGATTCTTAAGATTCTTACAAATTTTATAAGCAAAAGAGCCATTAATATTACAACTACAATTCTTAGCTACAATATCAAAAAAGGTTTTATGACTAAGCCAGGTTCTTAAAATCTTAAAAGGCTTATGCGCATACTGTTTAACATGCTTACAAGTCAAGAGAATCGGCGTATGATCAGATCATACTCTAGGACAATGGATAACAATAGCATCAAGAAACATATTGGACCAACAAGAAGAGGAGAGCATTCTGTCAATACGTTCTTTTATGTTTTCCTGCCCTTCTCTATTATTAGACCAAGTAAACGAAATGTCCTGAAATCTAAGGTCCATCAAACCTAAAGACCGAATATTATCATGGATGAATTTATTAACATGAGGATTATTTTTTCCACCTTGCTTATCATTAAGATGCATAATAAAGTTTAAATCACCTATGATAATCCATGGCAGACTAGGATTAGTTTTATAAAAGTGCAAAAAATTATCCAATTGCAATTTCTTTCCTAGATCATTAAGAGACCCATGCATGCAAATAACATTCCAATTATTATTAAAGCAATCATAAATATCAAAGAAGCAGAAGTCAAAAAATTCAGCAATACATGTGACTTTGATGTTATTATTGTCAAGCTATTAAGAAACCACCAGAAAATCCAATTCTAGGGACAACAAACCAGTCATAAAAGTTTAAATTTCTAGCAAGGATATTCATACTGTCTTTTGTTGCTTTAGTTTCTGCTAAAAATATAAAGTCAGGGTTATGCTTCTTTAATAAGTATTTAAGATGAATTTTTGTTAAGGATTTTCCAATCCCCTGCACATTCCAAGAGAGTAATTTCGTTTTGAAAAACTTATTGTTTGAGTTTTGGTAAAAACTAAAGAAAGATTTACAAAGAATGACTAATGTCAGACTAAATATAGAGAGATTAATAACAGTATTTTGTCAACAATAATAGTAAAAGAGAACAAAAAGAATTGAACTGATACAAAAATTGTAATAAAGACTATTAGTTAAGATAGGAACATGATTAGGTAGTTGGATTTGGGTTTCAACATTCACAGAAGAATCAAATGCAGGCAGAGAATTTCCTTGTTCCACGGCAACTTCAACATCAATATTTCCATTTGAAGATTCACCACTTTCAATAAAAATAACTTCCTTGTATATGGCCACCTCTTCAGCAAGTCTATTGAGAGCAGAAGTAATCTCTCTTGAATAACTATCCATGTCCATAATGTCAGACATTACATTATCCCCTATTCTTCTCTTATTAACTCTTTGATCTTGAACACTCAAATCAGAAGAATAAAAGACTTGAACAACTACTGGAGAATTGGTGGATTCAAATTTCCTTCTTCATTTATATTAGCCAAAACATGTTCATTATTTCCATTCACCACATTCCCAGTCTCATTCCCATTCTCCTCAACTATAATTTCTTCATTAGCA
This sequence comes from Papaver somniferum, assembly GCF_003573695.1. Lineage (NCBI taxonomy): Eukaryota > Viridiplantae > Streptophyta > Magnoliopsida > Ranunculales > Papaveraceae > Papaver > Papaver somniferum. Next base: position 195,233,447 of record NC_039364.1, on the reverse strand, counting down.
TTCTTAGGCACTACATCAGGAAGTACTTGCTCTTCATTATTGCCTTGTAGATGAATGCTATCCACTAAATCACCAAGAGGGTCAACACCTTGAAGGTTTAAAGCAGGTACTGCTAGCCAAGCCACATTAGCAATAAGACCACAATAGTTCTCATTATGGTTGAAAACATAACACTGCCTACATGTAGCAGAAGGGAAACCCAAGAAGAAAATTGCAACTTTTATCTTTTCACCATCTTCAGGAGTTATCTGCACCTTCCTCACCAAAGGTAAATTGACATCCACTCTAACTTTTGCTTTGACAACACCAATAGTATCTCTATTAAATATTGAAATTGGTTCTCCAGCTTGAGATGCAATTAAGTGATCAATATTATCTTTATCCAAGTCAGCTCTCAATCTGGACTCAATGAAGAAAACTTCAAATTGGAAAATAGCATTCTGCACATTCATATGAAATTACCAAGGAAGAAGAACCAGTAAATGACCTCCAACAGCATGTGGTCTCTCTCTCAGCACTCTTTGAAAGACTTATCTAACATGGATACGAAAAATGAATACATTCCTCCTATTAGTGGTGATGATGATAACTTCTCTATCATCCCTCCATCTTTGTCTAACAGCAAAACTGACAACACTTCTAGTAACAACAGATTCACGACAAATATAGCCAATAAGAGCATAAGAATCTATTTGTCTTCCATTTCCTTGCAAACTGACCTTCTTAGTAGTCTTGTGAGTAATGTTTCACTTATTTTGTAGATTAGAAGATAGCTTTTCCACATTTGAAGATGAATACCCCATTGAAATTGAACTTCTAAACAACAAAGGTGAACTGAATTTGGAGTAATTATTTTTGTGAGTATTTAGTATTAGAGAGCTTCTTGTAGTGCTATGTTTATGAGTTGTTTCAAAATTTGTGAGAGAATAAAAAAAAAGATAACTTCTATAAATATGAGATTATCAGTGGAATGTGACAAATGATAATCGCCAAGTGTTCAACATGCTTCATACTTGAGACGAAAGGAACCCAGTCAAAAAACTTGGAAGAAAAGCTTCTTGTGGATTCTGACACACACAGGGAACAAGTGAAGGAATGATTGCCAAAAGAGTGTTGAATTGGGATTACTTGCACGACCAGCCTGAGAAGCTAGATAAATTAAAGTATTGAGGGGCTCAAAGAGGGAATCTATAGTTAATTCCAAATCTTTTATACTGACAAATCTCTTTAGGAACAAAACAAGGAAAGCCTGCCGCAATTGCCTCGACTGCTTCAGCCAAAAACCCTATTCCTCCCAATCAGGTTTGGGAAGGAGAGAAGGGATGAAATCTGCAAAGGAATAAAGAATTTAGAGTATTTAAGATAAAATAAACAGATTAAAACATTGAAAAACAAAGAACTGAAAAGAAGGGAAATAGGGGGTCTAAAACTAGGGTTCGTAGGAAAAAGAGGGAATAACAAAATCGAGAAGAGGAATGATTACAGAGAGGATTAATTAAACAAAAAGAAGTCTGGGAAAACGAAGAAATCTAAATCATGGATATGCAGGAGATCGAGAATAGGAAATCTAATAGAATCTATGAATTCTTTTTCGAATCGGTTCTGGCTCGGCGTCGCTGGGTTAGTCGCCCGATTTGCAGAGCAATTGATTCTGACTGTAGCCGTCTATTATAGACGACTATCTTCACCAATGATTGATGTTATGATCGCGGTCGTATGCGTCAAAAATAATTCACTTTCTTACTCAATAAAATATAAATGAAGTACAAAGATAAGGAAGAGTTCGTTTCCACAGAGAGGAATTGTTGTTACAAAATTCTAGTTTCTTAGTAATCAGGGGGGATTTTTGATTTTATCAAAGCAATAAAATTAAGCAAAGCAAATAAAATAATTGAAAATAATCAATAGAGAGAAATATTGGTCAAGCAGTTGATCTTCAATCTTAAACAAGTGCTTGCGTACATGATTAGAATTACTATTTAATCTCTTTATTTTATCAAAAGCCCTAGACTATCAAAAGAGTAAGATAATCCGTTAATTTCCTAAGATCATCAACAAACACATTAGAGCTGCGAATATGAATTCTATCTAAGGAATAACCTAACGCCTTGCGCTAATTAAGTTCAATTACCTAGGAGCATTAAGTTCTCAAAATTAGGCTAATCAATGCAATCGTCATACATTGTGCATGACAATTCGGACAAAGGTCAAACTCTACATATGATTACGAGAGTGTATCACTACAAGCCGTAATCATATCATGCTACTTGTGACCGAATCAGCAACTCAGGTGACCGGCAAAGTCCACCCGGTCACCGATCAAACGAGTCAACTCAAAAAGTCAACTGAGTCAACACCGGGTCAGACTGAGTCAGAACCGAATCAGCTAGTCAGGTGATCTAACTGAGCTGACTTGCTGATTTGCCATGGCCTAAGCAATTTTGCACAGGCCATTTCCAGAGTTGCACCATGATGGCCCATGACTAATCTTCTGCTGCTCCATCCTGCAGTTCTGAGTGCATAACTTCACAGATGCAGTTCTCTTGCAGCTTCATCCAATTCAGGCTACATGCACCAAAGCATCTCTGCAATCTTCCATTCCCTCAGCAGCTTCATATCAACTTCCTCCTTCCATTAGCAGCAACGCCAGCCTTACCAGACTCGGAACCAATCAACAACATGCACCTGCAATATCATCGCCGCAGCTGTAACAAGCCTGCAAATGACTTTGCAGCTTCAACTTCAGTCCCTTGCATGTTTCCCTTGTCTGCTTCAACTTCAGTGTTGTAGCTTCCATTCAAACACACAGCACACTTCCTACAACTTCATAACCATCTTTAAAAACAGCAACATCTCCCAAGTCTGGCCATCAAACTCATTCTCTGCACCAGATTGCATAACATCACCTGCCATTGTTTCATAACCAGCTGCACATGTGTCATAACATTCATCTATTTCAGGGACAACCATTCCCACTGTCCATGGCATCACCTGCAATCATCCAACCTCTCAGCTTCAGTTTCCATTTCCTCTCAACAGTGCACAACACTCAGCTGCATCACTTGTACAACTTGTACCGCAGAACCACTTCAGCTGCAGACCACAACACCAATCAACAAATGCACTACCATCTCTGCCAAGCCAAGTGCCAGCAATAACTCCACTGCCATAGTTCAATAACTTCCTAGCATACATCTAAACACAGACTTATTACCACCATCTCAGACTCCATCTGTTATTATTTGTCACCAACACGGATCTGTATTCATCTAGCCATATGCTACAGCTTATTGAGCTGTTAATAGCAACACTAACCACACTCCAATGCTTTGCATTATCTGTACTGCACCTGCCATGTCAACCAGTCCACCATTTCTCTTGCAATTCACTTCAGGCATTCATTCATGTACCAATCCATTGCAGCTGCACCTGTTCATTCTTCCGTTGTATTGCAGCACCTCATTGCACATCAACACAGTCACAGTCCATGGCAGCAACAGCTATAACTGCAACACACCCTACTCTGCCATTGCAATTTGTACTCGCTCTCCCATTCGACACAAACCATTTGAGCACCAGCAACAACACTAGCTAGTCCATTACAGCAGCAGCACAGACTCCGTCGAAAACCCATTTTACCAGCAACCATTTCCAGCTCAAAACAACATCAGTAGCAGCTCTTCTCAGCTGCCAACAATCAACAACCCATTCATTGCTTTTGCATCTATCTCAGGCCATCCAACAACATATGCATCTGATTTTCACCACCTGCTCAAGTCATTGCATCAGTCACTGCTCCATCTTCTGCAATATCACATCCACCAGCTGATGACAACAACAAGCCAACACCACAAACCACCACCAGTGAACTGTAGCACCAACTAACACTACCATTGCCTTCTCTACTTGTTGTCAGAACCCATTAGCAGCATCACTGCACCAACAACAGAATCCATCTCTTTCCCGGAGTCTCAGATTTAGCAATGACCCATCTCTAATACCAGCCAGCAGACTGTTACCCCTTTCTCAGATTCTTGTTGACATCAACACAAACACCAAACCCATTCTCTGTCAATCTCAGATTCATATCAAACCTAACTTCAGGACGAACCAACTCCTCCATCTCTACTCCTCTCTGACATTGCTTGACACAGAAATCATCTTCAATTGCACCAGATACCCTTTTACTCTCAAATTCCTGAGTTATATCGACTATCTTCTCAACTCTGCTCAAATTCCATCTCAACCCATCACTGTATCCTCTGCCTTCTTCGTTAATCTTCATCTCAAATTCCTCCACCTTCATTTTTCTCCAAATCTCAGTAAATCTGAACCAAACCCAACTTTAAATCATCACCAATTCTTTCATTGAACATCGTCACCAGAAGCAACAAATTCATCGCCAATTCCTTCTTCTCAGATCTCGAACTACAGCAGCAGATTATCCTCTTCCCTGTTATTTTCACCATCATCTTCTTCTTCGATTGAATTTCTCTTCTGAGGTTTTCTCTTACAGCAGCCGCTGTTTCTTGGTTTCGGGTGGAATAGGAATAGAGGAGGCAATGATAAGAGAAGTTATTTCTCTGTGAAATTTAGGGTTGTGTAGAAAATGATACTGGATGTAGCCACTCAAGTGGGGTGGATAGGGGATACCCAGAATGACTCTAGGCATCCATGAATAGGACAAGGGTCAACCAAATGACAACACTTATGTTGACATGGCTCGACTTTCATGTCTCTTGCCTGTGAATTGATATTTTCCCTCCTTTTCGCTCCAAATGAACGTTTTCTCGTTCTTTCGCTCTAAATGACTCCAAAGTATCTAATAATTTCAAATTCGAACATAAGATATATATTTTATAAGAAAAGTAACAAAGAAAGCATAAACAATAGATAAATAAGTAGGTGTTTACAACACCTATCATGTTACTTAACATCCACTTGGATTTTTAAGTTCGTTCTTCTCCGATTATTTGAAATTTTATGAACTTCCAGAAATAGTTGTACTTATTTATCGTTTTGAGGAGGTTCATATTCCTCTATTGAAGTCTTGTTAACTAGTACATCGAAGTGTTCCCCACGCCGGAACATTCCAAAAATGAAATTCCCATTCGTCAGGCAGGAAATGCTGGAGTTGTAGGTTCAGTCCAGTACCCATGAATTACTCCTGTGTTATAGCTCCATACGGTAGTGCAAACCTCATACTTTGTTAGGCTAACCCTTGTGGGCTAGATTCAACTGCTAGATTGGCCAAAAAATGTTTCAAATCGAGAAATAAGTGTTGGAAAAAAGTTAACACCTATACATGTTATTTATCTCTCCTACCATTTACTCGCAGTTCAAGTAGCAGGTAGTTTCAAAAGCTGAACCATTCAGCGCTCAAAAAGTGACCCAAACGCTTAATCATTCAGCGTTCAACGAATATTCCAGGGTATCAAACGCTGAATTATTCAGCGCTTCCATAACGATGTTCCGTTCAACGCTTGATCATTTTTTTACACCTCCTCAACACCATCAACGTCTATTTTTTAAAAAAAAAAAAATTGATCAAAAATTTGATTTTCCAAAATTGATTTGTTTCAATGGTTATTTGTTTTAAAATTTGAGAATTTTTACATTACAAAACAAGGTTTACATTGTTTCTTGAAGAAATTAAAAAAATACATTAAAATTAAAATAACTTAAATAACTTAAAACATAAGAAAATACATTGAAATTGAAATCCTATTTCATAACTTAGAACATAAAAAAAAATACATTGAAACTGAGATCCTACTTCTAAATAACTTAAAACATAAAAAAAATACATTGAAATTGAAATCCTACTTCTAAATAACTTAAAACATAAAAATAAATAAATATTGAAATCGAAATCCTACTTCTAAATAAATTAAATTATTACTAATACATCACTTTAATTTAGGAGATAAATGGCAATCCATAACGGGCCAAAATCTCGTTCTTCCATATTTTGTAGACGGGTATCTCACAAGCCTCTAATTCATCCAAGGGTTAGCGTAGGGTCTTCATGTAGGCTTCTCTTTGTTGTGTTTGTGCCAAGATTGTAGAGTTTTCCATGTTCTTCTTTAGTTATTCTTTCTCTGTTTCATACTTGGCCTCCCTTTGTGCTTGTGCGGTTTCAAGAAGTTCGATGAGTTTATCCATTTTTTTCATCTGCTTTCTGTGATGCTTTAGCCTCACAAGCCTTTTTCTTTGCTTTATCTCTCCCTTTACTTCTAACGTCATTTGTTTGTTCGAAATAGCGTCTTCTACGAGATATGTCTGAGGTTTCAGAATTATGAGTTGATGAGGAGATAAACCTTGCCCAAGGTGGTCAATATCGGTTGTACAGGCCGATATGACAGGTTTTTACCGGATATCGAAAAATATCTATACGATATAGAAAATATCGGCGATACAAAGACGGAGCGATATTATCGGTTGTACAGGTTGGTACAGACCGATATATCGGTTTTACTTGTACAACGATAATATCGGTTCTGTGAATAAAGTTTTCCAAAAAATGCATCTAGTCTTTATAGACAAGTACAATATCAATTAGAGAAGGTAAAAAGCCTTAATATATTTATAATATTAAATTAATGACTATATGGTAGGATATGAGATGGAAATCATATTTCGATTGCAAGGCAGGGAAATATAAAAGATAAATATGAAGGATAATAAAACAAAATACCGGCATAATGGGACAACAATCACAACGCTGGCTAACAAACCACCTTGTATATTGGAAATTTGAGATATGTGTATGATTCTTATCATTTTTTATTATGGTTTTATAATTAATTGAAATTCTATATTAAATGATGTACCGTTGATAAAACCAATAATATTTTTTGTATAGGTGTATCAGACCTAGACGATACGATATTGATACGCTATATTAACTACCTTGACCTTTCCATATTTTGAAAATCTTCATCCATAATATCAGCTTCATCATCTTGAGTAACTTGAGTCTGTTGAGTAGGTTGAGTGGAAGTACTAACTCCATCATCATTATTCACCGCTGGGTTGAAGTCGGGTTGATAGGTCTTTAGGATCAGGAAAACCGCTTCCAAATTCGCCCTCCACGGTTTTCCAGACTCTGCTTCATAATTCTTTTTTCCATGATGATACTGGAAAAAAATGTATAATGAAAGGAAAAATTTAGAAAAATAAATAAAGAGATCAAGATGGAAGAAAGAAAACATAATTTTTTTTTGAGGTTCTTACATAATCCTCTTCATCCAACCCCGAAGGTCGGTTTCGGAAGTAAGGCCTAACATGTGAAACATATCTTTTCACTTCGGATCTCAATGTGTTGCACCTTGTTTGCAATGTCTTTTTATCTCTTGAGGTACCATTAGGGCCTTTTCTTTTTTCGTACTCTTCAATAATCTTCTTCCAAAATATTGCACTATTTTTATCTTTTCCACAAATCGGATCGTTGCTTGCTATAACCCAACCATAAATTAGTGCCTCATCTTATTTTAAAATAAAGTGTGTCATAATTTTGTATAAACAAAATTATGTGGAGAAGAAGAAGGAAATCAATGAAGAATATTATCGATTGATTTTGGTGTGAGGGATGAAGGAGAAGTGGTTCTCTATTTATATTGTAGCCTGAAAATATAGTTGTTGAAGTTTTAAACGTCCACTAAATCAAAACCATTGAGATTAAACAGTCATATTCGATCTAATGGACGAGATCGCATAGCGCTGAATGATACAACTCTTAAGCGCGGAATGGTACAACGCTTCATTTCTTGCCGTTGAAAAAAACGGCTAGTTTTTATCCTGCGGCTGTTAGACAAAGCTTTGAATGGTTCAGCTTTAGAGCGCTGTTTGGTTCAGCTTTTCGTCTAACGGCTACATTTTGCACCCCAAACTCAGATCATTTCTTCTCTATATATAAACTCAACACATGAACTCAAATTTTCCTACCCCAAACTTGTGAAGTTTCACTCTCTTCTTCTTCTCATAAATTCTCAATTCTCAATTCAAGCATGGTTGTATTCTCAATTTCCGAAGCCAATGACTTGGTGACAAGTTTTTGCAAAGTTAACATGTCTCAAACACCCAACATCTTTTGGGAACAAGTTATTGAAGAATTTGTGAGAATTAATGGTAATGCACTTATTAGTGGCTCTATCCTTTACAGGATGTCATCGCATAATTTTTTGGATCTTTTACAATTTTAGCCTTAAATGAAAATTCACCATCAACAATAAGTCCCCTGCCTAGCACATAATGGTTACACAATTGTGGGGTGGGCATGATATGGTGACAAATTTGTATACTAAAATAATCAAGCTAGAGTAAATACATATTTACCGCATAAACATCGCCAGGTGGAGCTGGTCAAACTAGGGTTTGGGAGAAAAGCATGACTTGGTCGGTGTTGAGACCTCAGGATAAGCTCTGATGTAGCTGATTCAGTCTTTCTTAGGGTTTTATTCAACATGTATGCGGGGTTTAAAACCGCCATTCATTGATAGGCTTTTCTTGCAGAAACTCTATCTCTTCAACATGTCGAACAACAACAGATCATCATCTTCGTATCACCCAGGATTTTATGTTAAACGCGCACGCCCATCTGAGGTTCAAGATGAACAACTTTGTGATGGCTCTCCTGTTCGTGCTCGCCGGAAGGCCGTACCAGTTCGTTCTCCCCCTTTTTTTGCAGAGACGCCCATGTGTGACAGTGGTCGATGATGATGATTTGACCAGTCCTCTTCCTTCAAATTCAAACACAACCACCCCTTCTGATCTCGATGATGCCGAGTTAGGTATCTCATCTTACGAATATCCCAACGCAGGTCTTTCATTCGATATTCACATGAAATGTCTGTCTTCCAGCTATCGAACCATCGGCGGATTCTTGGTGCAGAAGGAGTTTGTGCCTGATTTGCGACACATGAAGGTTGTGCCTGATTTGCGACACATGTGATGAGCCGCAAACCCTAATTAGGGTTTCACGTCCACGCTGCTTTGGCTGGACGAATTGGCAAGCCACGCTACTTTGGTGAACGCGCCAATACCTGCCTGGTGTCTATGGGTCCGATCTAAGCCATCCAATCATGCCGGTGAAATTGGATGGTCGTGATCAATTTTAGGTTTTTTAGTGGACTTTCCTGTGACCCTCAATTCTTCACGCTGACACAACTTCGGAAAATCGTATATTGCAATCTGGTCAGGTTAAGGAAGATTCGGTCATGCAGGTAGGAAGAAGGTCCTCCGGTGTACACCATGATGCTTGTTCGACCGGCTTTGGGCTGATCCACGCTGTCCAACTACCCCGGTGAAGTTGGACGATCGTGATGAACTTGAGACTGCCATAGGCGGCCTTTGTTTGTACGATTCCTCCAAGCTGCTCCATACCAGTCTGGACATCCAACTTCAGGCTGGTGTTCGGTGGCAGTTTGGGAGGCATGGTAGGTATTCGACCGACCAGGACATAAGTGGGCCTGCTGATGGTCATTAGTAGCCTGCTCATGCTAAGGATCGTCTAGGCTGGTTAAATCGTGCGGCCAACTTGCGTGGTCATGATTGTTTCTGAGACTGATATGGGCAGTTCAGATTCAAATATACTCAATCGGGTTAGTATAACACACCGAGAGATGTAGCATGTACGCGTATTTCGTGCATGCCTTACTATTAATACTTGGAGATTCGTGTTACTCTGCTGAGAGCAACACTCAGTCGTCATGCCGCACTAATGAGAGTTCAGCGGAAAAGGAAATACAAGGCTAGTCATGTATTAATTGATAACGCTATAAATTCACAGGGTATAAGAGATTGTTTCTACATGCTCCAACCTGGATGAATTAGTAAAGTGGAGAAGTATTCATCACTTATCAATTGCTCTATCCTTTGCAGGATGTCAGCGCATAATTTTTTGTCTCTTTTACAATTTTAGCCTTAAATGAAAATCCACCATCAACAGTGTCAAAGTTCAATTGTATCACAACTTCAACAATAATATTATGGTGATATGTATCACTCCCCATTAGTCAATACTCCATCTCACATGGAAACCACTCTCCCTTACATAATGATCCGAAAACCATATGTATTTGTAGTGTGAACTACATATTAATTCTCCCCCTTTGTGTCAATAAAATTGGCAAAGGTACAAGAACGGGATCATAATGAAATTTCCGAAAGAGACATTTCATGACTAAAAGAAAAAATACATACCAACTAATTTAGATGCAATCATAAAGCCGGAGCTAAATGCATTCATCAAGGAGTTTAAAGATACAAGATAACCTCTCTAAAATTCCACAGCCGCACAGCCCTCAAGATATGACCATTAAGCACAAGTTCAAAAGAACTCTCCTCCATTTGATGTCATTCCCGAAAGAACAACAAGAGCGACCTTAATTTCAAAAGAAAAGAAGGATTTTTATTGGACACCAAAAACCATAAGAATGATTTTCTATATCCAAAAACTCAATCAAATTAATCACAAGTAAACCCATGATTAATTTAATCGTAATGCGCAACCAAATTAAACACAAAAAGTGATCAATTTAATTGATTATGCTCATCATAAGTAAACTTACGGAGCTACGACTAAGTTAACCATAACAAAATGATTAGTTTAACCGTTCATATACTCAACATAAAAGAACTTATGGAGTATTGCAGTATACACATAAAATATGGGTCAGGGATGATCAATACTGCGGAATATACAAGGATTCATTCTATCTTCAATCATTATTTGCATAACAATAATCAATAGACATCATCCTTGTCACAAAAGATTTTAACCTATCTTCCATCAAAAAATTGACAATATAGGCTTAACTTTTGTATTTGTCATAAGTCCATTTATCTTTCAATCAATAAATACCGATCACGGACGACTTTACTTTTGACAACGTATAGTTCACGGGTGTAAACACCAATATCCCATAACAAATTGCAATATAACAAATCACGAAGATTAAATACTGCAAAACATCCACTAGACCAAATTCTGGATTTAGCAACCTAGATTAGCAACATCGGTGTAGCAGTTGCTAATTCGCAACTAAAAAAGCAGTTGTTAAATTTTAGCAACAACTAATTTCTGTTGCGAAACTCGCAACTGCTCATCTTCTGTTGCTACTAGCAACTACGGAAATTTCACGCATGCCACTCGTCTGCGTGACAAGTAACACCTGTTGTTATTTTTCTACCCAGTCAACTTAAACCATTTTGAATCAGATATATGATTCCACCCTAACACCCATAACCCTAGACTTCAGAAAACTTATCCCTTCTCTATTTTCTATTTTCATTCTCTCTTTTTGGCCGTAAGAAGAAGAAAAAGAATAGGACGAAGAGAGATATGGGCAGTAGATGGTGGTGAAGCAAAAGATATTGGTGCACAGATCGCACCTATCGTTAAACTTGAAGAAGTTTATACTGGTGAAGAGGCTCTTATTTAAATCTCAATGATTTAGTTTTCTAATTCGAATTTGATTTGGTTTTTATTTTTTTGGTTTTTTGTTTTTGATTGTGTGTAGAAAAGAGAAACTATACCGATTTGATAAAGATGAAAATCATTAGAAAGATGAGTTGAAACTTTGAAGATTCTTAAACTTAAACAGACTGAGAAAGTTGGCTTGGTTTGGGTTGGTTATGAGACAATCTAAGCCATTCAAGATCTGTGCTAATCATCCATGTTTGTTGTTTCTGTTTCCGAATAGATTTTGGTTCTATTTGAGGTGTTGATTTGATTTGTGAGATTTATTTAGGGTTTTTTTGTTGTTGAGATTTTTCGCAATAAGGTTATCATTCAAGTTCAGAAGAAGAAGGGAAGGATTGTGTGAAATCTGAACCCTAAATTCCCAATTTTAGGGTTCTTTTTTTATACTATGAAGCTCCAAATGATTAAAACATGATATCTTCATCTGATGGTATTTTACAGAGATTTATTTTTGGTACGGTAATTCCTAACACTTTCTGTTCAATCCATGTGTTTTACAGAATTTTTGGTTTTTTCTTTTTGTTGATTAATTTTGCTTTTGGTGGTATTGAAGGATGTGAAGCTTCCACTAGTAATGGAGGGATCGATTATGATCAAATTACTGCCGAAGTGGAACAAAGGCTATCAGGAGTTCGCACAATGTATCCCTTTGGGTCGGGTATCTTCCACTAGAGTTGTTTTTTGATTATGTACTTACATTTTGCGGGAGATTTAAGCGGATAATCTAGATAAACTAGTCCTTGGTGTTATAACTTTATTGTTGACAATGCATGGTGTCTTTTATGTTGTGTTCTTTTACTGCCTCAGAGGCATTAACCATGGAATTGTTATTGCTAGGATGGATGCTAAATCTTAAGTTGCATTGAATTAACTTTCTTATGTTTGGGTGAATCCAGATCCTGGTTTGAAAACCAGGGAAAGCAGATGATGCTCCAGAGTGCGATAAGTTCGCTAAGTATTACCGCGATGTTATCCCAGAAAATGGGTATGTACTGCTAGGATTTTATAATCTCATTTTCTTCTCTTTCTTCTGAGCTGGTTGAATTTTGGGGATTGTTGAAGAAGAATTCCAGGCATAGATGAATGTTAGGACAGGGATGCAGCTGCAATTTTTTGGTGGTGGTTTTGAGCTTACCTAAGAAGAATTTCACTACTGTGAAGGGATATAGTTATGTTGATTGATTGGGTTGATAACCAGCTCTAGCAGGCAGGTGACTTTTTGGTCTGTAGAGGTGTATCTATGCAGCTTAGGAAAATAACGCCTGCACTTTCTTCATCGCATTCTGTGTAATTTGAAGATGGTCTAAAATCCTTATTGTTGTCTGAAGGATTGATTATGATCAAATTACTGCCGAAGTGGAACAAAGGCTATGAGGAGTTTGCGCTATATGGCCTTGTGCGTCAAGGTATCTCCAACAATCCATGTGAAAGATGAAGATGTTATTTGTCTCTTGTTCTAAAGGGCTGTTGTTCTTTGTAAACCAATGAATTCATCTACAACTTGATGTCACTGCGTCTTTTGATGTTACTGTCAGTTCAGAATTGATTCGAACCTTCTAGGGTAAGATTTTTCTACCTTATATAAAGGAGTTACTTATTCAGGTATTTTTCTTTAGTATCCCTTTTACGTAACAATCATTTGTGTTGGATATTAGGAACGGAGGTTTTTGCAAGCATTTCATTTTCTTCAACTAACAAAGAAACTACTTCTGTTGGAGTCACTCTTCATCTCGTATCACCTCCGGCACCTCAGATGTATGGAGCCACGTTATAGACTCGATATACTGCATTTTTCAGATGCCATTGCATACGACAATCGAGTGGCAAGAAGCTAGGAAGGGTGGAACCTTTGAATGGTATAGATCAGAATCATTAATGGCAAGAAGCTCATCTGTCTTTCAACCCGCAATCATAACCATGTCGGATAGTAACAGCTCCGACAAACAGCCGATCCCAAATATTGATTTCTCCATGTCCAGAGTTGGAGATTCATGACGTTCCTTTCAAGGTGGTTGAAAATTTCGATCCTTGTCATCCGATTGTCGTTGGAAGTATCAGTTCTAAAGAGGATAATGCGGGTTATATGCAGGCTATTTTGCCTTCTGTATTTTATTTTTCTTATTCTAAGTATTGCCTTTTGACAATTTTCATTTTCCACTCGTTGAAATATGGTTAAATTCATAGATATGAATTTGAAGTAGCCATCCATTATTCGATATTTGAACATGAACTAATAGGACGACATTTGTACCTGTTTCATGTTAACTGATTTATGTTTACCTGTCTTTTTGATCATGTATATGTGTTCTCCTTTCAGGCGAGACTCAAGCGACATAAGTTGCATATGAAACTGTTGAAATCAGCAGACCCAGTCACTATGTCAGCTGGTTGGAGACGTTACCAGAAAAAAACTATTTATGCCAGTGCACTCGACAATGGACGGTATGGAATTGTCGACTTCAATCCTGAACACATGCACTGTCTTGCGATGTTTTAGGGGGACCTTTCACCTCCACAGACCAGAATTGCTGTCGTGTATGGAACTAAGGTCTGGTGTATTCCACTTGCTTAATTTATTTTGCAACAGAAAAACGTATTTCACTATTATAAGTTAAAGAACTAACCATATATCTAAGTTCGTATAACTTTCCCTTGATACTCAGAAATCATCCAGTTTCAACCTGAAGATGATGTTTCATTCTCATAAATCATCCATTTAATTAGAAATCATATGTACTACTATGTATTTGCTCATTTCTTTGTGGTTATATTATTTTTTTGAATCAGGAAGTGTTTCAGATAGAAGCTAAGGCGGTCGTTCTTGACGTCAAGTCTCATATGAATAATGAAGAGATGAGAGATGTAAGGAAAACCTTACGAAATCCTCGATGAGAGGACTGCTGTTATCAAGTTTAAATCAAAAGATATTGATGTTGTTGAATTGAAGGTTCACCTATTCAGACTTGGAGGAGAATTTGGGGGAAGGTTATTAAGGTTTGTGCTAAGTTTGAAACTAAATCCTCTTTTCTGTATCTGGTCTTAAGTGCTAATATAATTTTCTGATGTGTATCTAGAGTATAGAACCACAGGTTGACATCAATTTGTTTTTATGATTCTACCAGCATTCCTGTCTAGTTTTTTTTTTTTTTTTTTTTTTTTTTTTTTTTTTTTTTTTTTGCATTCTAATGTTATCAATATTGGGAAGGTGGAAAAAGGAAAGGGGACTGCTAGGATTGATGCACATTTGAGAAGAAAATTTGTAAGCGTGATACTTTTATCATGCCTGTATTTTGTCAAGTTGGAGCTCTCGCCACAAGGAGTTGGCATTAAAGGCTGCTATTCTGCAGAGAAGTTTTCTCCTGATCTATCTTGGTAAGGATGGATTATATGCTAGAGATGGTTCATATTAGCAGCATGTCATGATACTCACATCAGATCCTACATACATGTGTGCAAAAAAATGTAATAAAAGACCTTCAAGATTAACTCTTTATCACAGTCTCTTATTTGTTGTTTTCATTTTTCATCTTCCTTTGCACTTACATCTACCTTGTTACATTGTGATTCTCAGCTAGGATCATCAGCTTGTGCAAGGTCTCAAGTAACATGTTTCTAGATAAAGGCCTATTGAGTGTGAGCAATAAATCTTATCTACGCAGTACCTTTAAAATTGGTAATAGGCATATTGTTGTCCTCTACTGCTTCTGAATTGTATTTCTTTCTTCAGTGTAGGTGTGATCTGCACCGAATTATTGCTATATAAGTGGAAACATAACTCTGAGACTGAGCTTTAGTGAGAATACGGTACATTATAGGATCTTGTAGGTTTTTTTTTCATTTAACTTGGATTGTACTTGAAGTTAAGTTTTTTTTCTCAGCATAGAAAAATATTGTATGTCAATTACCAAATTTATCTGTGGGTTAATGGATAAATTATAATTATTGTAGTTGGAGTATATCATCTGTGGGAGTATTGAATACGAGGGTTCTTAATCTGAATCATCAGAATTGGATGAATCAGGGTAATTGTAGGGAACTGGGGTGCTGGATAAATTGGGGGGAAATCGTTTTTGACTAGGTAAACGAAGACTTGAACTTTCTTTTGTTGTTGCAACAATTTAGCAAGGCAGAAACGTGTTGCTAAATATGAACCAGACAACTATATCCTGTTCTACTAAAATATATCCCGGAATAACTCTAAAATTAGCAACAGAGTAGCAACAGCTGTTTTCTGTTTCTTTATTTGAATTTCGCAACAGCTCGTTCTGTTGCTACTTCCGTTGCTGACCGAAATTAGCAACAGAGCTAAAGCTGTTGCGAAAAAATGCGACAGGGGGTTTAGCAACGGCAAAAATATGTTGCAAGCCCAGACAGCAACAGATTGTAGCTGTTGCTAAACGTTGAATTTGGTATAGTGATCATCCTCCAAATAGTTTTAGAATTTAAACCAATAAACCTAAAAAATAACAAGAAGATGAAAAATAATAGCTATGTGTAGTCACAATCATTGATATTCCAAGCACTAGTTATTCTTCCAACTAATCCAAAAAGAAGACATACTAGGCAACTAAACAAAACAAACGAGACACAAGATTTGAAACACCCTAAACCTTGTCAGCAACTAGAGATTGAACATGGACGAGCTCATCAGTTGCCTTCTTTAGTTTGTTTTTCAGAAAAACAAGATTCCTTGTTGCAATCCCGAGATGTTCACGTACTACTTCAAGGTCTCGAAGAAGATTTCCTACCAGTTGCGAAGACATCTGAACCGGTAGTTTGTTTTCATGATCAACATCATGAAAACATGTTATGGAGACAGCAATCAACTCACTGGTCTTTCCCTCATCGACTTCATCAATCTTGTTGCTTCCATCCATTGTGCACACATAAAGAGAATCCAATAGAATCTTTTGACCTTATGGAACACTATATTTATAAGGCATTCCAAAAACCATAGTAACCATGGCATTCGTGTTGGGTCCGGTACGTGTACTTGCGGTCAAAACACATGCGAGACCCAGGAAAAAAGAAAAGCAAAGTAGTACAAGTGAAAACTTCCAAGCATCAGACACTTAGCAGAAAGATAAAAGAACAAGAAATCTAGAGAGGAATATAAATTCTTAAACATTAACTCAATACACTCCTGCCAACTTTCTCAAGATGAACATCTTGAGAACAAAGAGCATCCTTATTTATTAAAAGAGGGATGCAACTTTATGCAGTCATGGTGTATTAAGATGAGCATCTTTCTCATCAATATTCACTTCTTTTTTTTTACCTTTTCAAGGGTATATGGATAGATGAAGAAGTTTTATCAAGAAAAGAGTTAGGAGTACCTGAATCAACCGTTTTCCACGTTTTCTTGATCCGTTTGAGTCTGTTTACACTGATTTTCAGATCTGAGACTCGATTGTTGATATGTATGAAGTCTGGAACAGAAGTCTTGGAATCGCAGCCTTCTTCAGGGAGAGATGAGGAATTCAACTTTTCTTTCTTTCTCCTATGCCTTTTTCTCTTTGCAGGGTCAGTCACTCTTTCACCATTCTTTCTTCTTCCTTTGTAGGCATTTTTTGCACTGAACACACAATTAAGAAAGGAATTATCACAGTTTATTACTTGAGTGTTGAAAGTGCCTTTTCCAACTATGTGTGAAACTGGTTTAATTACTTCTTTAGACATCCATGTAATAATCTTACGAAGCTTTTCATTCCTCAATCAAAAACGACATCTTTGCTCAGAATTTCCTTTATTCCCGCAGTAATAGCAAATAAAGGAATTATTTTTAACCGTTTTCTTATGAGAAGATTTAGAAGGAGTGAAATCCTTGTTTTTAGGACCATTGCAAGCTGCCAAAGGTTTTTCACATGAGAATCATCATTAGCTTTAACAAAATTAATCTTACTAGTTTTTGGAGCGTCTATTCCTTTATAGCCCAGACCACATTTATCACGATGTTCTTTACATGCTCCAATCATAGAAGATAATTTTGTAGAGCTAGAATTGAATCTTCTCAGACATTCTTCCAGTGATTTTACTTTATCAAGAGCAGCTGCAAGCTCAGTCTCCAAGGATTTTTCTTTGGCGAGAAGACTGCGCTCTTTGTCGTTAATTTTTTTTTGTTGAGAGTCCTATCTTGCTTCAGTTTCTGCAAGTCTTTCTTTCAACACGAAGAGATTTCGAAGAAGATTATCACATTCAGATTTTTTTGTGCGCACATCTTCCTCATGATCTTTAACGATAGATTGTAAGAGTTTATATCCACCATCATATCCTTTAAAGAGTTTTCTTGACAAAGAGGACCCAAGTATTTACTCAAGCAGTTTGTTGACTTCTTTTCTTCCAAAGCACGGTCAAACAACTTGATATATTGAGAGACTTCCTCATCAATGCTTTGTCCCTCTTCTGAATCACTATCATCCGAGAGATCATCCAACTGTTCATCAAGGGATTTTTCCTAGTTGAATGTAGATTCAGTAGATAAACGAGGGTAAGATTTTTTCTCATAAGTTTCAAGACTTTGATACATACCTGAACGACTCTGAACTGATGTTGCGTTATCAGAGATACTCTTATCCATAGAGTCAGATCGCTACAAACACAGACTTATAAGGTCTTGAACGTGTTTGCCTGCTCTGATACCAATTGAAAAGCGGGGGGTCTAACAACACCACCCAATATTTCGCCTAGCAATCTGTATGGACAAACTCGAATATACTTTCAAGAGAATCAACAAGACTCAATCAATTAAAAGTATATCAACGAGTTTATATCTCTCTCTTGATTTGATTTACTCAAGCAGGAATTGCGAGTTCTAATCAAATACAAGAAATAACTTGGATGGTACCAAAGACCAATATCCAAGGATCAATCAATGAAAATCAACAACCAAAGGTTGGATTATTCTAATTGATGATCTAAACGCACAACCTGTATTATTTCAATTGTAAAGATAAAACAATATAATGTGGAAATTGAAATAAAACAGACACCAGGAATTTTGTTAACGAGGAAACCGCAAATGCAGAAAAACCCCGTATTTGAGGGTGAAAACGGTTTCTGCTGATTTTGGTAATTTCGTGGGTGTGTGGGTGAGAAACGAGTCTAAACCCTAAACAATGTATTGCACGGGAGTACTTTGATTCGAGAGATCAATCTGTACAAATCTGGCCTAAACCAAGAAATGGTCGTTCCAGACTTTCTTCGGTCACAAAGTGAAGAAGAAGGGTTGGTCTTAGGTAGGGAAGCGAAGAGAGTGTTGAGACCAGAATAGTTGATTCTGGAAGAGTAGTTGTTTGACGACTTGTATCAGAAAGTGAAACGCTAGCAGATTGGAAATCTAACAAGTGATTTCTGAGTGTTGTATTCTCCTGACCAAAAATTGTCTTTGGTGGAAATAGGTGAGACCTATTTATAAAAGTCGCAAAAAAACATACCCTGGCCTCGTAAGAAGTGAAAACGATTGAGTAATGGAAGAAAACAGCAACGGGTAACACCTGGAGTTGATGTTCCCATAATGAAGGATACGTTTCACCATTATTTCTTGTCATTACTAACCGCCTCACTCTTATGACACTTTCTTGTAACGAGCGTATTGCACGCCGCACGCTGTAAACCTCCAGACCAATACCCTGATGAGCATCCCCCAGTTTGTGACATGTTTTGATGTCTTGAGTGTTTTAGTGGAAAACATGTAGAATGTTGCTATTGTTTGGCAAGTTAATATTGAGAGACTTGTCGGTTCGGTGGTGACCTTAGACGACCGAGATTTTGCATCTTAAGAGAAAGGGTAGCCGTTAATTATGGCTATCTTCCGTTGGTAGCCAGTGGCGTGGCCATGGTGCTGGCATGGCTTGCGCATGATCTGGGCGTGGCTAATTAGGGTTTGGTGCCGTGACAAAATAATTGACATAGCTAAGCGTGTGTCTTGGCCAAAGAGTTGGCAGCGTAGCCAAAAGGTTGCCACAAGTCTTTGGTTTGGTGGCAAGCTTGTACGCCTGGGATTTGCATCTCAGAAGGAAGGATAGCCGTTGATTGTTGCAACCCTCCGTTTGGCATCCAGCGGCATGGCTCGTGCATGCTCTTGGCGCGGTCAGATTAGGGTTTGGCACAAACCGTGGAATTTTGGTATTGCGGTCAAGAGGTTTCCATTGGTTTGGTGGAAAGCTTGTACGGCCGAGATTTGCATCTCCGAAGGAAGGATAGTCGCTGATTGTTGCAACCTTCCGTTTGGAAGCCAGCGGCATGGAGGCATGGCCGGCATGCTCGTGCATGCTTTAGGCGCGACCAAGATTAGGGTTAGGCACAAACCACGTAATTTTGGCATTGCAACCAAAGTTTCCACAAGTTTGGTGGCGAACTTGTACGGCTAAGATCTTCATCTCAAGAGGAAGGGTAGCCATTGATCGTGGCTACCTTTCGTTTGGCGGCCAGCAGCAGGGTGGCATGGCCGGCATGCTCGTGCAAGCTTTAGGCGCGGCCAAAATTAGGGTTTGGCACAAACCGCATAATTTTGGCGTTGCGACCAAAGTTTCCACAAGTTTGGTGACGAACTTGTACGGCTGAGATCTGCATCTCAGGAGGGAGGGTAGCCGTTGATCGTGGCTACTTTTCGTTTGGCGGCCAGCGGCATGGTGGCATGGCTCGCATACTTTAGGCGCAACGAAATTAGGGTTTCGGCATAAACCGTGGAATTTGGCATTGCAGCAAAAAGTTACCACAAGTTTGGTGGCGAACTTGTACGGCTGAGATCTGCATCTCAGGGGGAAGGGTAGACGTTGATTGTGGCTATCTTTCGTTTGGCGGCCAGCGGCATGGTGGCATGGCCAACATGGCTTTTGAGTGAAATGGAGCCGCAAGCATTGTGCGGAGTCGTTGGCTCGGCTTGGACCGCTGGCAGCGTGCGGCTTGAAACTGCTGGCGTGGCGCGGCTTGGACGGAGCCTCTAGCATGCATTTGGCACAGTGGTGTGGCTGGCATGGTTGGCATGCCTTTGGAACGCGGCGTGCCTGGCATGCTTTTGGCACGGTGGTGTGGCTGGCATGGTTGGCATGCCGTTGGCACGGTGGTGCGGCCGGCATGGTTGGCATGCCTTTGGCGCGGTGGTGCGGCCGGCATGGTTGGAATGCCTTCGGCGCGGTGGTGCGGACGGCATGGTTGGCATGCCTTCGGCGCGGTGGTGCGGCAGGCATGGTTGGCATGCCTTCGGCGCGGTGGTGCGACCGGCATGGTTGGCATGCCTTCGACGCGGTGGTGCGGCCGACATGGTTGGCATGCCTTCGGCGCGGTGGTGCGGCCGGCATGGTTGGCATGCCTTCGGCGCGGTGGTGCGGCCGGCATGGTTGGCATGCATTTGGCGTGGTGGTGCGCCTGGCGCATGCCTTTGGCACGGTGGCGTGGCAGGCATGGCTGGCGCACGCCTTTGGCGCGGTGGCGTGGCAGGCATGGCTGGCGCATGCCTTTGGCACGGTGGCGTGGCAGGCATGGATGGCGCATACCTTTGGCACGGTGGCGCGGCAGGCATGGCTGGCGCACACCTGTGGTACGGGCGGCTGGCATGAGCGAAGATGATGCCAGTCGATACTAAGGGTTATGCTACGGAACGTAGTATGTATATATATAAAAAAGGTACCTAGTGAATCTTGTACTGGAAAGGTGCCGAAATTTATAGTGTATTTGGGACGGTTGTCGCATCCATGAGTATGGGTAGATTTCACGTAGACATATTGAATGGCTCAATAAATATGCTAGAGGAGAGAGTGAAGTCATGTCAAATGCAAGGTTTTACGATTTTAACCCTAAGCTAAAAATTACCATCAACATTAAGTCTCCTGCTTAGCTCAGAACAGGGGCATTGTTGCTAGGTAAGCATGAGATGGTGACAGACGAGGGTAAGGTCGAATCGACAAGTCATGAAGAGATGGTTAGGAAGATCCGACTAACCTTTTTCGGAGGTAAGGAGAATCCGCGTCTCTTGCATTGGCGGCTTTGCGCGAATTCGGCTTGGCCATGGGGTGTTGGCGTCAGTGCTGCTGGCTAGGCCACGGAGTGATAGAGACAGTTGCTGGATGGGATGCAGACTGTTGGCCTTGGCTTTGGCGCGGGATGGATCCGCTGGCATTGTGCGGCTTGGAATGGAGCCGCGGGCATTGTGCGGCTTGGAATGGAGCCGCGGCATTGTGCGGCTTGGAGTGGAGCCGCGGGCATTGTGCGGTTTGGAATGGAGCCGTTATCATATGATTAGCGTGATATGGAGCCACCGGCATTGTGTGGCTTGGAATGGAGCCGCTGGCGTCGGCCTGGCTTGGAGTGAGCCACTAGCGTTGGCTTGGATTGGCAGGGAGCCGCTGGCATTTCTTGGCTTGGAATGGAGCCGCTGGCGTCGGCCTGGCTTGGAGTGAGTCGCTATCATTATCTTGGCTTGGCAGGGAGCCGCTGGCTCGGCTGTGGAATGGTGGAAACTGTCTTCGGTCCAGGTGGAAACTGGCTTCAGTCCGTGGAATGGTGGAAACTGGCTTCGGGCTACCAAACAGTAGTGATGACGCTGGAACTTCGGATATCAAACGGTGGTGATGGCGCCTGGCAACTTTGTATAAATTAGCGTTTGGGATGTCGAAACCCTAATTAGCGCCCCTTACTAAAATCGTTGTAGAATTCTCGTACGAACTTGGATTTTGATGGTCCGCCCCTCCATTCTGAACGGAAATTAATTTCCTATCTCCCTTCGAGGGAATATTTAGGTTTTGAGATCGTTTGGAAGGTAAAAACAGTCCGACAGTAAAACTCAGGAAGAATTCAGGAGGGGAAAATTAGGGGGAGACCAAAAAATAATAATATTCTCATTGTCAGGCCCACAATTAATTTTTGGTACCGTGACACCCATAATTATTTTTGTGACACCCATTATTATATAAAATTATTAAACATGTCTGCATGACGGATTATGCATCTGCATGATGTGTTATACATACAGTTTTTTCACGGATAACTCGTTATGCATCCTAATTTTTCAGGGATATAATTGCCTACGCAATTTGGAAATAACATATCTAAAAATACGCGCCTTGGAATTTTACAAATGTTATATCGTTGGAAATCTTTTAAAGAGAGCTATGCAGTGAGTACAAACAACAATATCAAATTTTTGTTTTTCATGAAAAAAATCGGAGGTGACAAAGGCATCGTTATCCTTCCAGCATGAATCCAAGTTCTTCCAAGGACCATGTCGTATCCAGGGTCTTCCCGGATTATGAAAAACTTGGCCTCAGTGCAGATCAATCTTTCTGTAACTTTGAGAGTAATGAAGCCGTATGCGTCTCTGGAGATTCCTTCGTGGTCCCTGATTGCTATGGGAGCGTGGGTGGCTTCCTGTCGAGTAATACCAGCAGCTCTGAGATTTTTCAAAGGGATGATGTTGACAGGGTACCAACATCGAAGAACGCCCTCTTGAACTCATTTCCTTTAATGTGCACTGTGGTGAGCAGTCCCCAATCATACATTTCTTTGTATGTGGCTGAAGGTTCAGTGGTGGTCTCTTGGATCAGCAGGCGTTTTCCGGACACGATGTGGTTCAGTGCAGCAAACATGTCTTTCCTTTGAGCTTTCGAAAGATACAACAACTCGCAGACATGTTCGATCAGAGATTGGACCGCTTCCTTGACAGGAGGTTCAGAGATGGTAAAAGTTCGGACTGGGAGGGGGTTTTTGTGTACTCCCTCAGTCCCCAGGTTGAGCTCTCCTGATTCGACCTTTTTTTTGAATATGCGTTTCAAAATTTTGCAATCACTTGTGGGATGGATGACGTATCTATGGAAGCGGCGATACCGAGGATTTTCCATGGCTTCTTCAGTTGGTTCCTTCTTGACATAAGGCAATTTGATTGCACCATCTTGGATCCAGGCATCGAGTAGTTCGTTAACTTCTTCCATTGAACAGGGAAAATTAGGTGCTTCTGGATCTTCCGTATGCTGAGGAGGGTCTTTCGAATTCTCTTTCTTGTGTGCCTTTGAAGGGGTGGAGGAAGTCTGCTTGTGCTGTGGTTCTGATTTTTGCTTACTCCCTTCTGCGATAACATTTGTTGAAGGTTGCATGTTGTACTGCTTGTTGATCAAACGCCTGCTTCCTCGAGTGTATTTTGAATCCTCAGTCTTTGTAGACTTTTCTCTTTACAAAAGAGCGGGTGCAGTGGTTGCCGACCTTTTCGCAGCTTCCTGAAGCTCTAAGAAAGTCTGGAAACGAAGGTTTTCCAGCAAGGCCCTGTATACCAGGAGCATGCCATTGATGCACAAGTCCACCAGTTGTTGCTCCGTGACGTTTGGGTCATGACAATCCAGGGCTTGGACTCTGAACCTTTTCACATAATCATTGGGATTTTCACTGACCCTCTGAAACATTCTTCCAAGGTCGGAGAGGGTGACTTATTCTGAAACGAAGAAGTATTTCCTGTAGAATGCGTTAACCATTTCTCTCCAATTGTTGATAGTCCCGGGTGCGATGTTGTTATACCAGGTGTATGCTCTGCCTTTCAGAGACTTTGAGAATTCCTTGAGACGAACGACATGATTATGTTCATGTTCTCCCAGGGCTTCGAGAAAACGAGATACATGTTCCCGAGCATCGCCAGTTCCATCATACAAGGTGAAAGTTGGAGAAACGTAACCTTTGGGGAGTGGAATCCTCTGCGTAGCGGCATGATAAGGAGGTTGATGACGACGGTCATGCGATGTCTTGTCTTTTCCACGGTTCTCCAAGATGTGCTCCAGATCCTCGCGAGTAATGAAGTTCGATGATCCCTTCACTGATGAGTTGTCTGCAGCAGTTTTGCGGACTTCGTCGTCTTCTACTGTATGGATTGGAATTACTTCAGGATCGTCGTCTGAGGATTTCTCCTTCTCCTTTCCCTTCTATTGAGTCTTCTCTGACATCTTGTCAGTAAGAGTTTTGAGATAATTACACAGCTCTTTCTGTGTAGCAGCCATGTCAGTCTGATTCTTTGCAAGAGTCTCCTGCGCTTTGATAAGATCAGCAATGGAAGGTGGTGGATCTCCTCTAACTTCTTCAGGATGTCGTCCGGACAGTGGATGACCTTTGGCGTGAGGAAGATTAATGTCACCACCATCAGTGTTGGAGGTCGCAATTGTCTCCGGGATATTCTGATTGTTGTTGTTGCTAGTGCTAGCACGGTTTGTGTTAGGATTCGTAATTGAACCTGACCTGAGATCAACCATCTTGTGAAATTGTGAGATTGCAACCGAGAGAATGATCTCCCACTGTGGTTGCCAATCTGTGGATGGGGAAAAACGATTTGCTGGTTTTTAAGGAATTGAGGAGACGACCGTACGGAGGAGAGTCCTCGAACCGAGCGAAATGTTAAGCCTCACACAGACGCACCGCTGCAAAGGGGGTGATTTAGATTCGAGAGATCAATCTGTAGTACTCCGGCCTAAATCAAGACAATGACCATTCCAGAGTAAATTCGGTCACAAGAGAAGATGGGTTGATCTGTGGGAGGGAAGCTGAGAAATGCGTGGAATCAATGGTAATCAAAGATTGTGGGTGTGTGAATTCTGAATATGATAAGCTCTGAATGATTGAAATTGCTCAATTGAGAGTAGTTTCTCAATTGATGAGTTGATGATCTCGTGTTGTCAGTTTGACGTAAGATTGATGATACTGATGATGCTTCAATCATGATTCAGAGACTTAATTATTTATATTGCTGGAACTTTAGACACCATGATACCATGAAGTGTGACAGTTGATGGAATCAAGGAGTGGGAAAGTGGATATCGTATTTGAAACCAGTTGCTCAACATGTGGAGACTTGGTCGATTTTCCACCCACTACCTCGTGAATTCCTTCAACTGACTGCACAACTTGCTCACATTCCATCGTGTGTTTGAACACACGTGACGTAGACCGCCAGACCAAAACCCTAAGTGATATCCCTCCAAGTGACACGATTGACGTATCGTGGTTTGTTAGTCAATTGATGACTTCGTGGTTTGATGGGACGATGAGTCCATGTAGTTGCTGAGTGTCAAACATGATGTTATGAAACTCATGAATTGAACATGTCATGAGACAGAGGTATAATTCTTACGATGAAGTGAGCAAGTATTGCTCATTCGATGGATCGTTGAATATTGATTGTTGAACCAGTATTACTTGGTTTGAGCAAATATTTATCATCTGAGCAAGTGTTGCTCATGTGATAAATTGTTGAATATCTGATCGTCTGAGCATGTGTTGCTCATCTGATGGATTATTGGCAGTGCACCAAAAATATTAATTAGAATATTGGTCGTTGAACCGAGCATAATTAATAAAATTAATGAACACGAGGCCGTCGTAAAATTATTAAGGTTGGAATCTGGAATGATGATCCTTGGATTCAGAAACCCTAATTTGATCAATTGATGATCAATTCATGGTTCGTCAAAAGTTTAACCATAGGACGAAGGAGGGAGCGACTATATGGGACCGTGGATCAACCATGTAGTGTCCATATGCTAACGTGAGCAAATACGAAGAACTCCTGAAGAGTTGACGATTTGTTGGTGGAAGAATGATTAAATGTTGGCTTAATCATTTATTCAAAAATGCTCGTCTGAGCCTTAGGTGAAAAACCTAATTAATTATGACGAGGCGAGGGACCGACCATGGAGTCATGAAACCGGCCCTGGGTTGTCACGTGACCGCCTGACGATCACTTCATGAAAATCCAAAGTGTTTGGAAGAGTTTTGGACCTAATACGAGCAATTGTGCAAATTAGGTCAAAACTGTGAAAATTGATGGGACCGGCTTCCGTGAGCCAAAGATCCAATCTTGGTCGGTCAAGATAGCGTGCTCGTGCCCCCAAAGCGTCCGCGTCTCAGTCCTGAGAATTTTGATATTTTCTGGCGTGCAATTGAGCATCCATTCGAGAAAATATGCCAAAATTAGGGTTTCGACGAGACTGAGGAAAACACCATGAGATGATGAAAAATAATTATAAAATAAGGAATGAGGAGGCATGGGACCGTGGTCAAGGCATGGTCGGCCAGTCGTGACCATGGTCCCGTGGTACCTTTTCCTTAATTTTATAATATTTTGATGATTTTATGAAAAATTCATGAATTTTGAGAAATTTGATGAATTTAGGGAGTTTCCATGAATTGAAGGAGTTTTCATGAGTTCATGGAAGAAAAATATTAAAATAATAAAAACACGGGCGTGTGGGGCCACGGAGGCATGGCCGGGGCTATGGACCGGTCCCATGAGTTTTTCATAATTTTTTAATATTTTTAGGTATTTTTGATGATTTGAGGGAATTTTTCCTAATTTGAGAGAAATACCATAAAATCAAGGAATTTGATGAATTCAAGGAAAAATAGGATAAATAATAATAAAATAATAAAGCAAAGGGCGTGTGGGACCAGCTAGGGCATGGCCGGCCCGCTAGTGGCCCGGTCCCACAAGTTTTCATAATTTTATTTTATTTTATTATTATATGATGATTTGTGCAAAAAATACCATGAAATCAAGGAGTTTTTCATGAAATTAGAGAATAATAATAATAATAATAATAAAATAATAAGGAATCATGGGGTGTGGGGCCGGCTGGGACCAAGGCATAGCCAGTTGGCCAATGGTCACGCCCCACACTCCTTTCCTTAATTTTATATTATTTGTTATGGATTTATGGAAGTACCATGAAACCGAGGAGCTTCCTCGAGACGAAGGAGATTTGATCAGATGAGAGAACTTTCATCAAATCATGAAAAATAATAAAAATGTACTAAAAATATAAAACTGGCGTGGAACTGACCACGACACGGTCGGTAGGTCGTGTGTCCGTGTTCCCAGCACCTTGGTCAATATTTTTAATTATTTATTATTTTCTTCCCTATTTTGCATAGGTTCATCGTTTCGTTGTATTTTGAAATACTCGTTCGTGCGGTGATTGTTAGTGTATCGTCGTTGAATACACTTTCGCCATTTGAATCGGGGCTTACATAGAGGTAGCTCAGACGTCCGGTTGTTGATTATTTATTACTAATTGTGGAATTCGGTGGAGAATAATTCACAAAACTGAGTAATAAGATGTTTATTATTAATTCATAGGATCAGCTGAGGATTCGACTACGAATTCAGAATAATAAAGTGAGCATTACCATTCCATGAGATCGTAGATTCGACCATAGAATCAGAGTAATTAAGATTTATCTATTACCATTTATGAAACCAGTTGTGGATTCGATCATGAAATCGGAGTAATGAGATAATATAGTTATTGCTATTCTATGAGATCAAGCCGTGGATTCGATCATAGAATCAGAACAATTGTTTATTGCCATTCTGTGGGACCAGTCGCAGATTCGACCATGGAATAGGAGCAATTGTTATTGCCATTCCATGGGACCAGTCGTGGATTCGACCATGGAATAGGATCAATTGTTATTGCCATTCCATGGGACCAGTCGTGGATTCGACCATGGAATAGAAGCAATTGTTATTGCCATTCCATGGGACCAGTCGTGGATTCGACCATGGAATAGGAGCAATTTTAATTAGGAATAATTAACTTTGTGGCTCTATACTAGCAGAGCAAGCTGTCTAGGAGCATTAATTATCCCGATATGAGCTTGTCGGTAAGTCATATCCTTTATATAGTCAGGGTAAACTCGTTGTTTGTTCCTGAAGACGTTATCGCTCTATACTAGCAGAGCAAGCTGTCTAGGACCCATCCATCTCGTGATACTATATAGAAATAATCACTGAAAGTATTCAGTATTGATGAGATATGCCGTTGTCCAGTCGTGAGACTACATATCTACATGTA
This sequence comes from Papaver somniferum, assembly GCF_003573695.1. Taxonomy (NCBI): domain Eukaryota; kingdom Viridiplantae; phylum Streptophyta; class Magnoliopsida; order Ranunculales; family Papaveraceae; genus Papaver; species Papaver somniferum. The sequence goes on along the minus strand of NC_039364.1, from coordinate 195,205,142 downwards.
CTCTGAGAGAAAGTACTCTCCGTTGAGAATTCGATGAGAGACCCGTGTCTCGATACTCACGTATGATTGCTGGATCAGAGCTTCGTAATTATGAGTTTACTATTTTATCCCTTGTCGAAAATCCACCATCTACATTAAGTCCCCTGCTTACTGAGGAAAGCTGTGTTCCTCCGTCAACATTAAATGGTGATTTTCCGGCCATAAATAATAATACCAGTAATTGAACTTAGTCGGAGAGCATGAGAAAACCACGAATTGATGAAGGATTCAATGTCATAATTGAAGCATCGTTTGATGAGCATAAATTGGTGTTGATCCACTGATTTGGAAGACGAGTCCATGGTCGGTTAGGATTCGCGGGCCGGACCCAATAAGGAAATCCTTAGAAAATTAGGTTTTTGAAATAAAAATTGTATAAAAGGGATTAATCCCTTTTTTTTTCACGTCCATCTTCCATCACCTCTTCATCTTCACGTGCCAGCAACAGGAGAAGACCGTCGGGATCCAGCGCCGCCGCCAGTCGCCATCCGTTGCCGCCGGCCAAATTCCGGCTGACCAGGTATCTGTATTTTTTTTTTTGATGTTGATGTTTATGATCCTCATGAGTTGTTCATGCTTTGACCATGATGAAGTTATATACATGTGTGTATATTAGTGTGAGTTTTATGAAAAAACCCTCGTTTTTGAAAACGTATGTTCGTTCGATCGTTAGTTTTGAAAACTAACTATAATCCCCGATTTTCGAGAGATATTTTTTTTTTAAATATGAACCTAGGTCCAATGATAAAACTTAGTGTATTAGCTTTCATGTATACCAAGATTTCATCATAAAAGAAGTGAATTTTCATGAAATCGGAATAATCCTTCGTTTTAAAGACAAATAACGACGACACGAAGGAAAATATGTATGATGAACTTGTGTCCAGTGATAAAATTTTGCTTATGAGATTTCATGTAAATACAAAACTTAATCATATGTATGAGATGTGAGCTTTCACAATATTTTTGAAATAAACCTTCGTTTTAAAGACAAATAACGACGATACGAAGGAAAAATATTTTTTTTTATATATATGCAGTCGTGACATATATTGTGTAAAATTCTTGAGAATTTATGTAAGCAATGTTGCATTAATTGTTGTTTTGAAAAAATCAAAACGTGTGTTTTGAGGAACCTTCGAAGATAGAAAATATATTTATAATAAAATATTTTATTGTTATAAACTTCATAGGTCAGTTGTGTGAATTTTCACATTATGAAAATTGTGTCCGTGATTTTATGAAAAATCAGTCTTGGAAATTAAATAAAGTTTCGTTCGTTTTTGCATTTTTCGAAGAGGCGAACGATTTTGAGGTGTTAACTCTTACGGCATAACTACTACCATTAGTAGAATTGTAAAGAGGTAAGAGTTCAGAGTTACCATTTTTGCTTGTATTTTCTTGATTTATATCTGGACGACATACTGAAGTAGAATGTAGTGTGAACCTTTTCAGCTACTCAGCAAAGATGACCAATTCCCAAGCTGACGACACCTCGAGGGAAGAGATGTGCGTTGATGATGGTATCTCCAGAGATGAGACATGCATGGATGAAACTTCCGTTGGGGGAGACGGAGACGAAATCCCTGGGATTAAGAATGTCCCGAACATAGATGATGCATTCTTTGAAAAAGATATTCCAGGAGCTGAGCAATATTTGAAATCCCTAGTGTATCGTCTTTTGATAAATCCCAGAACTGTTACTCAGAAGAAATTGGTGACTCCTAAGACTGTGATTCGATTTTGTCTTGAACGAGGGATCTTCACCTCATCAATCATAGAGTTTAAGCTTTCTCGACGACCTTTGGAGAAATTTGCCGGCTGGGAGAGGCATATGTTGGGTTTTCCTCATGTGAGGACTATGCTCGACCAGGCGCGGGTGACAAGAGTTATTCAAGCTTCTGGAGAGTTGTTCATTTATCATGACGCAAGTGGTATTGTGGCTCTGTTTGCTCGTTGGTGCATTCCCGCTCACACTTTCATATGTAGATGGGGAGAGTTTACCATTACCTTGGAAGACGTGGAGGCTCTGATGCATCTCCCAATCACGGGCAATCTTCCTGGGGATCTTTCAGATGAGGAGACCGCCGTTTCTCATGTCTTGACAGCTGCAATGGAGAAAGCGAATAAGGCTGGTAGTAAAGGATGTTATGCTTCCTGGTTGACACACTGGTGGCCCAAAGACAAAGTTTCTGATAAACCCATCGACGGTATGTTACCCATTGCTGCTTTCTTATGTTTATGGTTGTCCAGAGACGTTTTTGAAGACAATGGAAACTTGTTGAAGCCTTTTGTGATTCCCTTTGCTATTAAGATGGCTCAAGGTGAGCAACTTCCGATAGGTAGTTTATTCTTAGGCTCCTTGTATTACAACCTGGACTCCTTGATTATAGACTCCAGTGTGTCGAACGGCTCTATGAAGATTGAGTGTTATGCCAACACGATATTTCTTCAAGCTTTGATGTAGGAGCACTTTAAGAATTATGCACCTACTCCACGTAATGTTCTGCAAGGACTGAATACTGATGCACGCCATACTTTCCCTGAGAAAGATAATTCTAGGATCATGCGTCGGTCCACAAAGCAGCCTCGTTCTAAAATACGCTTTATTGATGTGTTAAATGAAGAATCTGAGTTCAATTTTCGCCCGTGGGTGTCAGTCCCTGATTATGTTTCTCAGCCGATGACTTTCAATACTGTAGAAAGCACGAGTTTGACGTCTGGTGCGCATCTGAGTGATGTCGAAAGATCTTTCATGTTGAGTTGCACCCCTGGTCATTTGTTATCAGCCACTTTTGGAGAGCTTTCAGTGGAGGAGTATAATATTGATAGAGAAGCTCGACAAATGGGTATGGATCAGTGTGTTCCAACCATACGGAGAAGGAAGCCATCAGTTGAGCAACTCAGGACTCATTTGGATCATACTCACGTGGAAGGGAGTAGCTATTGGTTTCCTGGTTCTGATAGATTCGCCTATGTAACCCCAGGTTATGTAGAATTCTGGGATCAACAACTTGGGCATTTGCGTGGCTTTGTAAGATTTCCCAGACCTCCATTCAAGGATCTTCCTTCGACTGAGATGATTTCCAGTCGACCAAGATTGAAGTATCTTTCTGGTGATAAACGAAAGTCGTCTCCAGGGTTCTCTCAGGTATGTTTCTTCATATAATATTCACGAAATTATAAGAACCGTATTCTGATTATATTACTGGATTTCACCACAGGATGGTCGTAATATACGACCTCGAATCGGTGTAGATTTCTCAGAGACTGAGGCGGTTATTCATGGCGGAGAAGGCAGGCATAAAGGTTATAAGCTGTTACCCAATACCGAAAGTCCCCAATTGGTGCTTTGGTGAGTTTCCAGTATTTTCTTTGTTGTGACTCTTTCTCGCCCATATTATTAGGATCCTGAAACCGATATTGTTATTCCGTTGCAGAGTTTTTCTCCATAAAGTATTGATGGCCTTCGGTTCTCCGCCTTTGAGCAAGCAATTCCTGACTTGAGCGATGAAGAAGAAGCTGTAAGTATCTCTTCACATGTTCGATTATGATGCTTTATTGATGAAACGCTAATTGTTTGAGAATATGTCCAGGAGGATGTCGTTATGGAAATGGAGAGTGCTGCTACTCGACCGTCGCTTGAGAATAGAGACACAGGCAGTTCCAAGGATTTGGAGCCGAATGAAAGTAATGATCCTCCCATCGTTGACACGGACAATCCCAACTCCTTGAACGCTTTGGATACCTCTCAAGTAAGCATATACCCTGTACCTTCTTCATAGAAGTATAAAAGTGCTGATTTTTGAATGAATGAATGTGAATCCATGTGCGTATATGAAAACTTAGTCAAATTTCGTCGTCAGAAAATTCGGAACCCAGCTTTTAGTAAAAATGCCGTAGAATCTTCGTCCGGAATCGGATTTTGATGATCTGCATGTGCAAATTCAACCCGGAAAATTTCCAAGCTTTAGAAAAGAAGCTTTTTAAGTTTTGAGCACGTTCAGAGCCTGAAAAAGGCGAAATAGTAAACTTCCAGGAGACTTCCAGGACTTTTTCAGATTGCGCATCACTTGATATTTTGGCCACATCTACTTGCTCGTTCATCGGATTGTCATGAAATTTTGACATGTCGTAGAGGACATCCATACGAAGAGAATGGTATATTCCATCCTCAAATTCCTTGTAGATTCTCCCAGTTCGTCTCTTAGTACAGAGCAGAGTTCAGTTTCTTCAGACGGACTCATCGTAAAACGTGTTTTCATGACTTTTATGTTATTTGCTCGTCCTTGAATGTATTATGATGAACCTTGATGATGTTTCTTTGGTATACTGTTTCATAATCTCCTTTGGATTCGTGACTCTAACCTCATGTAATCTTCGTATTAGGTGCTAAATACCGAAGTTGAGGATACTGGAGCCAACGATGATAACTCTAACCATTCTGGAGTTATTGATGAAGAGACAACCATCCCTGCACTTCAAGGCCATTAGAAGGTCGCTACTGATGTTATGGAAACCCGGATGGTTGTTGCCTCAGTGATAGAAGAAACCGAGACAGCAGCGGAGAATACTGAATGAATTATTGCTTTGGTTGTGGAAGCCGCTCCAGTGACTGAGAACCGTACAATAGTGTATGAATATCCAACTGCAGGAGTTGCTTTCGATCCTCCATTTGACACTTCACTCCCATATCATGAACTGATAGGTGGATTCAACGTTCCCATTGGATATGCACGCTTGTACGAGACAATATGGAAGAAGTTTGGCCACATGATCGTTGACAGGAATCCTGGGCGTGCTTATGCTTTAACCATGCAAGTAGGCGTTATCTGGCGTGTCGTGAGTGATATGCGTTCCAGACCTAGGAATATTGTGACTCCAGATATACTCTTTGATTGGGAGTTTAACTTGGAGAATTCAGAGAGACTTGGCCTCAACGTGAAATGGCTTCGCAAGCAAATAAACGTTATCAAGGATTCATGTGAGAAGAACATACCCTTTCCCAATGATGGTGTGAAGGAGAAGGAGGACAAGATTTCCAAGCTGGCCGAGGAGTTGCACAAGGAGAGGGCGGCTTTGCAAATCTTGAAGGATGTTGATGAGCAAAAGCCTTTCCTTGCTGATTTCCTTTGATTATCTCTTGAACTTCTGAGAGATGTGAGGTTTATACTTGGGTTTTGATATTTAGATGGTTTTGGATTGACTGATGGTTAAGGATTTTCTTGTATATTTGATAGAGATTTTCTTTTACGAAATACTGAATTTTGATAAGTTGCTGAATTCAAATACTAATTGCAAGTATTGCAAACGTTTTGGAGGGATTGAAATACAAATGAAAAAAAATCCTAAATGTGAAATCCAAACGCCATGAATGCTTCGAACGCCCAATACCTCAAATGTCCAATAATTTCAGATAAATGTCTTGAGCCAATTTTCGTGAATTACTGGCAGGGTTCTGTCATCTGTGTTGATCAATTCGTAGTATCCTCCGTCCACGGAATTAGCGACCATGAATGGTCCTTCCCAATCAGAGTTCCTTGTAGAATAAAGACCGCGCTGAACTGCTTTGAGAACCAGGTCTCCTTCATGAAACTTGTTAGGCTTGGTCGATCGTGCCTTGAATATCTTCCGCTGATTCGGAATTCCCTGTTTGACGGGATTCCACGATTGTGGCACATCTGGACACTCGCGCGGAAGAGAATATCCAGCATAGTGTTGATCATGTTTAGCCAGGTCTTCGACAATAAACCTCTCGATGGAGTGACCGATTTGAAGAAGTTCTGAACCCAACCATTGGGTGTAATATTGTTGCGGTGAAGTTACCCGCTCGTATCTTTTGATGACTGCTAAATTGTTCATGGGGAGAAGTCCCTGGACCATAGTAGCATATCTGAATATTGGTAATATTGGAGCATGAGGAGGAATAAGACTTGCCTGAGCTCGAAACCTTCTGAAAAAGGTGTGCGGATTATCTCCAAGTTCCTGCGTAAGTCCCATCAGAGTTTTTACTTCTTCCAGATTCTCAAAACGGTGGTGCGTCCTCTGCTTCGTCTTCTAAATCGGAATCCTTGTCGATGACAGGATGTGTTGAAGGCATCGTTATCCTTCCAGCATGAATCCAAGTTCTTCCAAGGACCATGTCGTATCCAGGGTCTTCCCGGATTATGAAAAACTTGGCCTCAGTGCAGATCAATCTTTCCGTGACTTTGAGAGTGATGAAGCCGTATGCGTCTCTGGAGATTCCTTCGTGGTCCCTGATTGCTATGGGAGCGTGGGTGGCTTCCTGTCGAGTAATACCAACAGCTCTGAGAGTTTTCAAAGGGATGATGTTGACAGCGGTACCAACATCGACGAACGCCCTCTTGAACTCATTTCCTTTAATGTGCACTATGGTGAGAAGTCCCCAGTCATACATTTCTTTGTCGGTGGCTGAAGGTTCGATGGTGGTCTCTTGGATCAGCAGGCGTTTTCCGGACACGATGTGGTTCAATGCAGCAAACATGTCTTTCCTTTGAGCTTTCGAAAGATACAACAACTCGCAGACATGTTCGATCATAGATTGGACCGCTTCCTTGACAGAAGGTTCAGAGATGGTAAAAGTTCGGATTGGGAGGGGGTTTTTGTGTACTCCCTCAGTCCCCAGGTTGAGCTCTCATAATTCGACCTTTTCTTTGAATATGTGTTTCAAAATTTTGCAATAACTTGTGGGATGGATGACGTATCTATGGAAGCGGCAATACCGAGGATTTTGCATGGATTCTTCAGTTGGTTCCTTCTTGACATAAGGCAATTTGATTGCACCATCTTGGATCCAGGTATCGAGTAGTTCATTAACTTCTTCCATTGAACAGGGAAAATCATGTGCTTCTGGATCTTCCGTATGCTGAGGAGGGTCTTTCGAATTCTCTTTCTTGTGTGCCTTTGAAGGGGTGGAGGAAGTCTGCTTGTGCTGTGGTTCTGCTTTTCGCTTACTCCCTTCTACGACAACATTTGTCGAAGGTTGCAGGTTGTACTGCTTGTTGATCAAACGCCTGCTTCCTCGAGTGTCTTTTGAATCCTCAGTCTTTGTAGACTTTGCTCTTTCGAAAAGAGCTGGTGCAGTGGTTGCCGACCTTTTTGCAGATTCGTGAAGCTCTGAGAAAGTCTGGAGTCGAAGGTTCTCCAGCAAGGCCCTGTAGACCGGGAGCATGTAATTGATGCACAAGTCCACCAGTTGTTGCTCCGTGACGTTTGGGTCATGACAATCCAGGGCTTGGACTCTGAACCTTTTCACATAATCATTGGGATTTTCACTGACCCTCTGAAACATTCTTCCAAGGTCGGAGAGGGTGACTTGTTCTGAAACGAAGAAGTATTTCCTGTAGAATGCGTTAACCATTTCTCCCCAATTGTTGATAGTCCCGGGTGCGATGTTGTTATACCAGGTGTATGCTCTGCCTTTCAGATACTTTTAGAATTCCTTGAGACGAACGACATGATTATTTTCATGTTCTCCCAGGGCTTCGAGAAAACGAGAGACATGTTCCCGAGCATTGCCAGTTCCATCATATAAGGTGAAAGTTGGAGAAACGTAACCTTTGGGGAGTGGAATCCTCTGTGTAGCGGCAGGATAAGGAGGTTGATGACGATGGTCATGCGATGTCTTGTCTTTTCCACGGTTCTCCAAGGGGATCTCCATATCCTCGCGAGTAATGAAGTTCGATGATCCCTTCACTGATGAGTTGTCTGCAGCAGTTTTGCAGACTTCGTCGTCTTCTACTGTATGGATTGGAATTACTTCAGGATCGTCGTCTGAGGATTTCTCCTTCTCCTTTCCATTCTCTTGAGTCTTCTCTGACATCTTGTTAGTAAGTGTTTTGAGATAATTACACATCTCTTTCTGTGTAGCAGCCATGTCAGTCTGATTCTTTGCAAGAGTCTCTTGCGCTTTGATAAGATCAGCAATGCTAGGTGGTGGATATCCTCTAACTTCTTCAGGGTGTCGTCCGGAAAGTGGATGACCTTTGGCGTGAGGAGGAGTAATGTCACCACCATCAGTGTTGGAGGTCGGAATTGTCTCCGGGATATTCTGATTGTTGTTGTTGCTAGTGCTAGCACGGTTTGTGTTAGGATTCGTAACTGAACCTGACCTGAGATCAACCATCTTGTGAAATTGTGAGATTGCAACCGAGAGAATGATCTCCCACTGTGGTCGCCAATCTGTGGATGAGGAAAAACGATTTGCTGGTTTTTAAGGAATTGAGGAGACGACCGTACGGAGGAGACTCCTCGAACCGAGCGAAATGGTAAACCTTACACAGATGCACCACTGCAAAGGGGGTGCTTTAGATTCGAGAGATCAATCTGCAGTACTCCGGCCTAAATCAAGACAATGACCATTCCAGAGTAAATTCAGTCACAAGAGAGGATGGGTTGATTTATAGGAGGGAAGCTGAGAAATGCGTGGAATCAATGGTAATCAAAGATTGGGGTGTGTGAATTCTGAATATGATAAGCTCTGAATGATTGAAATTTCTCAATTGAGAGTAGTTGCTCAATTGATGAGTTGATGATCTCGTGTTGTCGATGACGTGAGATTGATGATACTGTTGATGATGCTGAAATCATGATTAGAGACTTATTTATATTGCTGGAATTTTAAACACCATGACCCATGAAGTGTGACAGTTGATGGAATCAAGGAGTGGGGAAGTGGAGATCGTGTTTGAAACCAGTTGCTCAACATGTGGAGACTTGGTCGATTTTCCACCCACTACCTCGTGAATTCCTTCAACTGATTGCACGACTTGCTCACATTCCATCGTATGTTTGAACACACGTGCCGTAGACGCCAGACCAAAACCCTAAGGGATATCCCCCAAAGTGACACGATTGACGTCTCGTGGTTGTTAGTCAATTGATGACTTCGTGGTTTGATGGGACGATGAGTCCATGTAGTTGCTGAGTTGAACATGATGTTCTGAAACTCATGAATGAACATGTCATGAGACAGAGGTATAGTTCTTACGATGAAGTGAGCAAGTATTGCTCATTCGATGGATCGTTGAATTATTGATTGTTGAACCAATATTCCTTGGTTTGAGCAAATATTTATCATGAGCAAGTGTTGCTCATGTGATGAATTGTTGAATATTTGATCGTCTGAGCATGTGTTGCTCATCTGATGGATTATTGGCAGCGCACCAAAAATATTAATTAGAATACTGGTCGTTGAACGAGCATAATTAATAAAATTAATGACCACGAGGCCGTCGTAAAATTATTAAGGTTGTAATTCGGAATGATGATCCTTGGATTCAGAAACCCTAATTTGATCAATTGATGATCAATTCATGGTTCGTCAGAATTTTAACCATAGGACGAAGGAGGGAGCGACTATATGGGACCGTGGATCAACCATGTAGTGTCCATATGCTCATCTGAGCAAATACGAAGAACTCCTGAAGAGTTGACGATTTGTTGGTGGAAGAATGATTAAATGTTGGCTTAATCATTTATTCAAAAATGCTCGTCTGAACCTTAGGTCAGAAAACCTAATTAATTATGACGAGGCGAGGGACCGACCATGGAGTCATGAAACCGGCCCTGGGTTGTCACGTGACCGCCTGACGATCACTTCATGAAAATCCAAAGTGTTTGGAAGAGTTTTGGACCTAATACGAGCAATTGTGCATATTAGGTCAAAACTGTGAAAATTGATGGGACCGGATTCCGTGAGCCAAAGAGCCAATCTTGGTCAGTCAAGATAGCGTGCTCGTGTCCCCAAGGCGTCCGCGTCTCATTCCTGAGAATTTTGATATTTTCTGGCATGCAATTGAGCGTCCATTCGAGAAAATATGCCAAAATTAGGGTTTCGACGAAACTGAGGAAAACACCATGAGATGATGAAAAATAATTATAAAATAAGGAATGAGGAGGCATGGGACCGTCGTGGTCAAGGCATGGTCGGCCAGTCGTGACCACGGTCCCGTGGTACCTTTTCCTTAATTTTATAATATTTTGATGATTTTATGAAAAATTCATGAATTTTGAGAAATTTGATGAATTTAGGGAGTTTCCATGAATTGAAGGAGTTTTCATGAGTTCATGGAAGCAAAATATTAAAATAATAAAACCACGGGCGTGTGGGACCATGGAGGCATGGCCAGCCGGCTATGGATCGGTCCCACGAGTTTTTCATGATTTTTTAATATTTTTAGGTATTTTTGATGATTTGAGGGAATTTTTCCTAATTTGAGATAAATGCCATAAAATCAAGGAATTTGATGAATTCAAGGAAAAATAGGATAAATAATAATAAAATAATAAAGCAAAGGGCGTGTGGGACCGACTAGGGCATGGCTGGCCGGCTAGTGGCCCGGTCCCACAAGTTTTCATAATTTTGTTTTATTTTATTATTATATGATGATTTGTGCAAAAAATACCATGAAATCAAGGAGTTTTTTTCATGAAATTAGAGAAATAATAATAATAAAATAATAAGGAACCGTGGGGTGTGGGGCCGGCTGAGACCAAGGCATGGCCAATGGTCACGCCCCACAATCCTTTCCTTAGTTTTATATTATTTGTTATGGATTTATGGAAGTATCATGAAACCGAGGAGCATCCTCGAGACGAAGGAGATTTGATCAGATGAGAGAATTTTCATCAAATCATGGAAAATAATAAAAATGTATTAAAAATATAAAACTGGCGTGGAACTGACCACGACACGGTCGGTAGGTCGTGTGTCCGTGTTCCCAGCACCTTGGTCAATATTTTTAATTATTTATTATTTTCTTCCCTATTTTGCATAGGTTCATCGTTTCGTTGTATTTTGAAATACTCGTTCGTGCGGTGACTGTTAGTTTATCGTCGTTGAATACACTTTCACCATTTGAATCGGGGCTTACTTAGAGGTAGCTCAGAAGCCCGGTTGTTGATTATTTATTACTAATTGTGGAATTCAGTGGATAATAATTCACAAAACTGAGTAATAAGATGTTTATTATTAATTCATAGGATCAGCTGAGGATTCGACTACGAATTCAGAATAATAAAGTGAGCATTACCATTCCATGGGATCGTAGATTCGACCATAGAATCAGAGTAATTAAGATTTATCTATTACCATTTATGAGACCAGTTGTGGATTCGATCATGAAATCGGAGTATTGAGATAATATAGTTATTGTTATTCTATGAGATCAAGCCGCGGATTCGATCATAGAATCAGAACAATTTTTTATTATCATTCTGTGGGACCAGTCGCAGATTCGACCATGGAATAGGAGAAATTGTTGTTGCCATTCCATGGGACCAGTCGTGGATTCGACCATGGAATAGGAGCAATTGTTATTGCCATTCCATGGGACCAGTCGTGGATTCGACCATGGAATAGGAGCAATTGTAATTAGGAATAATTAACTTTGTGGCTCTATACTAGCAGAGCAAGCTGTCTAGGAGCATTAATTATCCCGATATGAGCTTGTCGGTAAGTCATATCCTTTATATAGTCAGGGTAAACTCGTTGTTTGTTCCTGAAGACGTTATCGCTCTATACTAGCAGAGCAAGCTGTCTAGGAGCCGTCCATCTCGTGATACTATATAGAAATAATCACTGAAAGTATTCAATATTCATGAGATATGTCGTTGTCCAGTTGTGAGACTACATATCTACATGTACTCTGAGAGAAAGTACTCTCCGTTGAGAATTCCATGAGAGACCCATGTCTCGATACTCACGTCTGATTGCTGGATCAGAGCTTCGTATAGTTATGAGTTTACAATTTTATCCCTTGTCGAAAATCCACCATCTACACTTCACATACGAGATTCAACTATCTTTTTCTACAACCCTAATCGTCTATTTTTTTCGTGTGCAGCCTAATATACTTCGATTGTTTAAACATCGGTGATGTTTAGTTTTTTACCATGACTTAGAGAAACGATGGAGCAATCAGTGGGTGTGATTTCAGATCTGAAATTGGGTGAAGATTGGTGCGAATTTGTGTGGGTTTGAGCATAATTGAAAAGGGAATTTTTGTGTCGTTGCTCAACAGATGGGATTAAGGAATTGAAGTTAGAGTTTCAGTGTTCCTGAGAGATAGAGATGACACTGTTGATAAGGGGTCGGTGAATTGAATATGAAGATGATTATGGGTTTCATGTTGAACTCAAAAGAAGAAGATAGATCTGCTCTGAAGATCAAATGGTTGAATCTGTGAACAATTGGAGGTTAACAAGATGAATGGGTTGTTGAGTGTTGAATCGAATTGATCCAAAATTAGAAGATGGATGATGGGTTGGTGGCGCTGTTGAAGAAAATGAATTGAAGATGAAGAAGAAGAAAAAAGAACGAAACAAAATTTTATAAAATCTGGGTTTGAGAATAATTTTTTCCTAGAAAATGGGTGCGCGCCTTCAGATTTCTGGGCGTGGGTTTGACAGTGGGAAAGATCCGAAGAATGGGTCTCACTGTAGTTTTCACATTCAGGAGGGATGTTGCGGGCCCATGGAATGATGGCAACTGGATTCAGTTCCGTGGAAGGATGACGATTGGCTTCAGTTCCATGGAAGGATGGAAACTGGAAGGATGGAAATTTTGAGCTTGTTTAGGAGGTGAAACAGTACGACAGTAAAGCTCAGGAAGAATTCAGGAGGGATGTTGCAAGCCCGAGGTAGCATAGTCGCGCCCAGTCGTCTATTCCCGTTCATGGAGCAAGAAGGAATCTTTATTCTGTGCAAACTCTAGAAACTCCGTCCGCATGAAAATAGGTATCGACCCTCTTCTGTTTTTTGTTGTTGCTCGTCCGGATCCGTGCTTTCGTCTTCAGTGTCTCTCCAATGGATTCCAAAATTTATCAAACTCCACCGCATTCTTGGGACGGATGGATGAAATATATGCTCGGAAACGATCATGTCATGGATAATCTTGGAGATTGTGGTTGCGTTTTCGGTCTATCCTCGACTTTAGGTTGCTCAGTGCCAGGACTTTCTGATCGCGATGATGATATGTTGTGGATGCCTGTATGGTCGAAATCTTCCGGAGTCACTGGATGAAATAGATGGGTTGGGATATGTTCCGTTGTCGATGTGCTGATATCAAGTCTTCAAGGATTTTGTTCCAAGCGACATCCTTCGAACCATCTTCTGAATCTTGGACTATCATATATGGAATGGGATGCGGCGAGAAGTCCCCAGTTATACTTTTGTTGGATCCGATGGCATGGACGGATATGTGAATGTGTCTTTGTGACGTGATTTTGGAGTCTTCGATGCACATGTACGGCTTCATGTTGATAAATTCCTGCGACTCGTAAAACTTCGACAGTAATGATGTTGAAATCAGAAATAACCTGGTTGAGGGGAGTGAAAGCGTCCCATGATGGTAGTCCCCATGTATAGCCTACTTTCATTGCATCTCCTTGAATCCACGTCCACGGGATTTGATACGAGCTGATTGTACTCTTCTGGATGTGACGCTGGGATGCTCAGAATATCACATGGAAGAACTATTCTGGATAGCGAAGAGGTAGGAATGAGAGAGTTACGTCGTTTATCGTGGCTCCCTCTGTTTCTTCAAGAAAATGTTTCAACCGTGTCTCTGAAGTTATCTCATGAATCTTTGATGGTCGTCGGGACGGACTGTGATGAGCAGTCCCCAGTCGTACTTTTCTTTAGTTTCTGAAGTTTTTTCCTCTAAGAAGGCTTGGGATCCACCGCGGCCTCGTAAAGTGTTGCAGGCGTCTTCTAGACAGAGGGGTGATGATATTCTTACGCTACACCATTGAAGAGTAGATGACCTTGTCGTGGCTATGACCTTTTAGTTGACCGTGTCTTCTGAGCTTTGACAGTGAAGGGATTCCGTGTAGATCCTCAGTCCCCAAGTGTGGTTTATATGTTTCCATCTTTATAGTGGTTGTTGCTATGGTGAAGCTCTGGATGGTATCAACAAACGAGCGGAAACAGTTCTTGGAAGCAGATGTGATCAGGAGAGACTACATTGTCGTGGGAACAAAGTAGGTTGGCTGGATGCGTAAGCGAGCAAACTTTTCATGAGCCTTGGCGGGATAGATCAAAAGGTGGCCACGACTACGAAGATTGGATGGCTGCGATCATGATCCTTGACAGGAAGGAGTGGCGGCTACGGCACGATCCTCGGCAAGGAAGAGCGGAAGCTACGACCGATCCTTGGAAATAAGGAGTGGCGGTACAACACGATCCTTGGAAAAAAGGAGTGGCGGCTACAACACGATACTTGGAAAGAAGAAAGCGGCGTTGAAGCGGATTCGGCTCTTGGAGAGGACGTTGAAACTTTATGGAGCAAAAGGCTGAAGCTTCGGCTTCGGATCCTGGAGCAGCTTATGGAGAGAACGTTGAAGCTTCGGTTTCGGATCCTGAAGAAGCTTATGGGGAGAACGTTGAAGCTTCGGTTTCGGATCCTGAAACAGCTTATAGAGAGAACGCCGAAGCGGAGCGGCTGCTGGAGCGAACATTGAAGCGGAGCGGCTACTGGAGAGAACGTTGAAGCGGAGCCGTTGCTGGAAGACGTTGACGCAGAGCGGCTGTTGGAGCAAACGTTGAAGCGGAGCCGCTGCTGGAAGACGTTGAAGCGGAGCGGATGCTGTAGCGAACGTTGAAACGGAGCGGCTGCTGGAGAGAACGTTGAAGCGGAGCCGCTGCTGGAAGACGTTGAAGCGGAGCGGATGCTGGAGGACGTTGAAGCGGAGCAACTTCTGGAGAGAACGTTGAAGCTTATGGAGCAAAACGCTGAAGCTTAGGCTTCGGATCCTGGATCAGCTTATGGAGAGAACGCTGAAGCGGGGCGGCTGCTGGAGAGAACGTTGAAGCGGAGCCGCTGCTGGAGAACGTTGAAGCGGAGCCACTTCAGGAGAGAACGTTGAAGCGGAGCTAATTCTAGAGAGAACGTTGAAGCGGAGCCACTTCTAGAGAAAACGTTGAAGCGGAGCCTTGCAACTCTCAGAGCCTTGACGGTTACAATGTTGAAGTCGGAGACCGCGTCACTCAACGTTCTGTCAAACTCGACATCCTTCAAGTGAACAGTGGTTAGGAGTCCCCAGTTCCATCTATCAATCGTGCTTTCTAGGAGATGTTGGGGTTTGGGAACGACTTCCCTGGCTGGAAACAACCGCTTTCCAGATGCAGTGCAGTTAAGGGATGCAAATATGTCTTGACACTGCGCCTTGGAGAAATATAGAATCTCACATAAATGTTTCATCATAGACTGCACGATTTTGTGGGCGAAGTCCCCAGAAATTATGCAGCTCCTGACGGGAAGAGGGTCTCTGTGAACTCAGGAGGGTTGCTGATTTTCTTTTCCTCGATTTTGGAGAAGTCGTTCCTGATCTTTACGTGTGATGAACTTGGATTGCTGATTCCCTTCTACTAGGCGTTCAAGAGCAACGCGAGCCTCTTCATCTATAAACATGCATCCCGCTGAAGTGCCTACACTGGATATTAAAAGTATTCCTTGTCAGCTCCCTCTTGGGTTGACGTGACTCTTATGGTGGCCGCTCCGTCAGTGTCTTGGGGAAAATAGGTCTCTTTCTGAGTTATAGCCATGTCTGTCTGAGCTTTACGAGAACCTTTTGTCTTTCCATCAAATCAACAGTGGTAAAAGGAGGTCGGCTTCTTCTGGATCCTCCAGTCTCTCGTCTTGATGGTGGAGTAGCAGCGGCTCTGGTAACTAATAGAGCATACTCAGTCGAACTCGCATGCGTTGCTATCTCAAGCATGTTTGTCAATGTTATTGATCAAAACTATAAGTCTTGATTTCTAGTCTATTGTAGCTAAGTCTCGGACTAGGATAAAAAGTGTAGTTGAGCTCAAAGACTTCATGGCGATTCATCATACAAGTAGAAGAACTACTCAAGGAACCGGTGGAACTTCTCGACAAAAATGTATGTGAAGACTTGAACTTATCTGTCACTCAAAAGTCTATCTACTCTATCTCCTACTCTTTGAGACAAGAATTCGTATGCTATATATATATATATACTTGGATTATACACATTTGGTATTTCGATCCGAGTATACCTCGCTTATCTATATCTCTAAATATGTGTTGGTAATCTTTTCTCTTTGATCAAGATTATCTTTACCATGTGACGAAAGTCATGATATGTTTCAATCATCTTTAAAATTGCTTTGACGAGAAATGGTGTAACAACTATATAATGTCCTCTAAGAATGTTTCAATGATTGGAATGAGAGTTTAGATTACATAACCAATGATGGATATAAGCATTGTTGTAGAAACACATTTATGTAAAAGTCTTATTCCTTGAACCAAAGTTTGCGAACTTTGTTGATCAAGACAATTCGGGAGAATGCCTTGTTGCCAAGTTCGCGAACTGCCGAAGTTCTCAAATCCGAGAATTTCTGCTGGAGTTGACAAACTACTTGCGTGAAGCTAATTCCGCGAACCCAGTCCGCGAACCGGCAGAAGGTCTTTGCCGAGATTTTCTGCTGGAGTTTGTGAACTCTGTCCGGTTGCTTAAGTACACGAACCTAGTGTGCGAACTTAAGAAGGTTATATATCTGAAGACGATTTCTGAACTTAAACTTAAAAAGACTAAGGAATGCAGTTTGCAAACCGTGGCTATAAAAGTTCATGAAACGATTCAAGTGAATGCAGAAAAACAATTCTAAACCCAGTTTAAGTTCTCGGGTATGAGAACTGCATTCCTTAGTTTAAGTTCAGAAATCATCTTTAGATATATAACCTTCTCAAGTTCGCAGACTAGGTTAGCGGACTGAAGATACCGGCCAGAGTTTACAAACTTCAGCAGAAATTCTCGGGTATGAGAACTTTGCCGGTTCGCGGTCTGGGTTGGCGGACTTAGCTTCATGCAAATAGTTTGTCAACTTCAGCAGAAATTCTCGGGTTTGAGAACCTCGGCAGTTCGCGGACTGAGTTCGCGAACTTGGCTCACGCCATTCTTCCGGTTCTCTTGATCAACAAAGTTCGCAAACTTTGGTTCAAGGAATAGGACTTGTACAAAAATGTGTTTCCACAACAATGCTCATGTCCATCACTGGTTATGTAATCTAAACTCTCATTTCAATCATTGAAACATTATTAGAGGACGTTATATAGTTGTTACACCATTCTCGTCAAAGAAATTTTCAAAGTGATTGAATCATATCATGACTTTCGTCACTAGGTAAAGATAAACTCGGTCTAAGAGAAAAGATTACCAACGCATATTTCGAGATATAGATAGGCGAGGTATACTCGGCTCGAAATACCAAATGTGTATAATCAAAATCTATATATAGCATACGACTTTTTGTCTCAAGAAGTAGGAGATAGAATAGATAGACTTTTTAGTGATACAGAGAAAATTGCTTGCATGAACAGGTGGCCTACCCCCGCATCTATAAGATAACTGAGAGGATTTCTTGGGATAACAGGGTATTACATGAAATTTGTAAGAAATTATGGGCTTATAAGGAAGCCATTAACTCAACTGCTCAAGAAGAATAACTTCCAATGGAGTGAGGCAGCTCAATCAGTATTTGATCAGTTGAAAACAGCTGTTACCACCACTCCAGTTCTCATATTACCTGATTTTTCAAAACCCTTTGAACTATCTACTGATGCATGTGATAATGAAGTAGGTGTTGTGGTAATGCAAGAAAACTGGCACATTGCCTACTTCAGCAAAGGCATGGGTACAAGGTTTCTAGCCATGTCAACTTATGAGAAGAAATGATGGATATAGTCATGGTTGTTTCCAAGTGGAGGACATATCTATTGGGCAACAAATTTACTATTTATACAGACCACAAAAGCATCAAGTACCTGCTGGAGCAGAAAATTCACACTGTGTCTCAACAAAAATGGATGGCTAAGTTATTGGGGTATAACTATGAGATAAGATATAAGAAGGGAGCTGACAACAAGGTAGCTGATGCCTTATCTAGGGTGGTGCACAATGATAACTCAAATCTCCATGCTCTAACTCAAGTACAACCCAAGTGGCTAGAAGACGTTCAGCAGAGTTATGAAGAAGATCAGGGGGCCAAGGACCTCATTCCAAAACTGACAATTCATGGAAACTCTGTAGAGAATTATAACTACCAGAAAGGAATATTGAGGTTCAAGAACAAGATTTATATAGGCAGCAGTGGAGACCTCAGGCAAAAGATCATAGTAGTAGTCCACAACTCATCCATTGGAGGACATTCATGCTCTCAAGCCATCTACCAGAGAGCAAAACTATACTTCTATTGAAGTGGTATGAAACAACAAATCCTTCAGTTCATTTAAGAATGTGACATCTATCATAAAAAAAGGGGGGTCAACACTCTTCCAGCATGACTATTACAACCACTGCAAATCCCATACTCTGCTTGGGAGCACATCAGTATGGACTTCATCACTGGATTTCCCAAGTCTGAAGGAAGAACAACAATCTTGGTGGTGGTGGATAGGTTCACCAAATACATCCATTTTTTAGCCTTCATGCATCCATCCCTACACAGCAACATCGGTGACAAAGGTATTCATTGACACAGTCTTCAAGTTACATGGCCTACCTAAATCAATAGTGTCAGATAGGGACAGTGTGTTCTTGAGTAATTTTTGGCAAGCCTTATTTGCTAGGTTAGGCACTTCCCTACACCTGAGTACTTCTTACCACCCACAGTCTGATGGAAAGACAGAAAGAGTGAATGCAAGTTTGGAAACATATTTAAGGTGCATGACTGGCTATAAGCCTTCTAAGTGGGCAACTTTGCTTCCTCTATATGAATGGTGGTATAATACCACATATCACACCAGTCTGAAACTAACCCCATTTGAGGCTCTTTATGGGTATGCCCCACCTCAATTTGGTATGCTATCATCTCAAATAGGAGCACATGCAGCTAAAAAAGACTATCTACAACAGAGGAATTGATGGCACAAATGCTTAAAGGAGCTTTAGAGATGGATCATCATAGAATCAAACAACAAGCAGATAAGAAGAGAACTGAGAGAACCTTTGAAGTGGGAGACTGGGTTTATCTGAGGTTACAACCCTACATACAAACATTAGTCCAACTCAGGAGGAATTTTAAGCTAGCTGCCAAGTTTTACGGCCCCTATAAAGTGTTAGCTAAGGTTGGAACGGTGTCTTATAAACTACCATTACCAGCTGGGCCGAAAATACATTCCACATTCCATGTATCAAAGCTTAAGCCTAAGGTGGGAAAAAGACTGGTGCCACAGACTCAGCTACCTGCAACTGACTCAGCAGGCAATATCAAGATCCATCCACTTAAGGTTTTGGACTCCACGAAGATCATGAAGAACCAACAAGAAGTGTAGCAAGTACTGGTGCAGTGGGAAGGTATGACAGCAGCTGAAGCTACATGGGAGGATCGTCAACTTATGACCAACCAGTTTGAAAACTTGATCCTTGTTGACAAGGATCTATAGAGGGAGTGTACATTTGTCATATCCCAATATTGAGCGCTGGCTCATCTGTGGGTTGCTTAGTCATGGGTGTACTAGTAACACCCTAGTGACCGTTATTCCTTATTAGATTTTACTGAGTCTTTATTAATTACCATTGTAACTAGGGAAGTGAGCTCGTGTGTCGTGCACACTCACCTGAAACCCTATCTTCTTATACTCAGTCCAGTCCTGTAAGGAGAACCAATCAATTTTATCATCTTATGCTTTCGCCTCTCTGAGGTTTTATCCCTTCAACTTGCAGAGTAGATCCTGTAGTTGAGTCTGATTAACCGGTTGTAGTGTAGATCACTACATTCATGTATAGATTTTGTGACGTCTTTGTTCTATCTTGAAAACAAATTTTGAGCAATGCTGCGCTCGATGATCCAATTCTCGTAGTCACATTATAAGAAAATAGTTCAACAACTAGTTTAAATTCCTTAAGCTAGTGGAAGAAAAACAACTATGAGTTAGACATATGGGTCTTGAGAGTTTTAATAAGTGGTGTGGCCTTATTACATAATAAAAATGAGATTCAACTCAAGTACTTTAAAGTGAATATATATTATGTGTCACCCAATATATCTCAAGTGCTTTAGAGAATTTATGTCTCGTGTTTTCATTCCATAACTGCAGACATTGGATCTAGTTCAACTCAATAAGATACTCAATTGGCCCGTCAAATTTCCTGTTGCTATTAAAGTTGATGTGAAAATTGGTTACTATTACGATACGCACATTACATTGTATATACCAACAACTATGACCAGGTGCATTTCCAACTCTTTTATTTATGATGGGAGCTAGAATTACATTTTTAGTTGATCCCATGTTCGATTGATACTTGTGTGTTGGCGTTATTACTACCAAAGACGAAAGTACGTCTTTGTCTCATGATACATATGTCCCTATGCATATATTTCACTATGCCAGAAAGTGGATTACATCACACAAAACATTCAAATTTGGGGGAAAATATCAGGTATCCAATAATGGTGCTTAAGTACTTCTAAGATCCAAATGAATATATTAGAATCGAGTTGGTACAACCAATTTAACAAAAAAACATCATTCAACTATATCCAATATCATATGCAAGAGGACAAAATTAAGACCAAAATTATTTATGATCAAAGATCAACAGTCATAATATGAGTTGATCGTTTATATAATATGGATTTATCTTAAGACAAAGAAAACTCAGAACTAGGCATGTTCTAAAATGTACTCAACGTTAAAACCCACAATAGTTACGTACCTCAAGCCAAACTTTGGTTCCATCCACACATACACAGAATCGGAACCCACACACACGTGCACACCCCGCTACCAGAACAGAAAAGGTTGGAGTGGACCGGAACGAACCAGAACGGATGGACCGGTTCAGAAAGGAACGGATCGGTTGGAGCGGATCGAATCGGTTGGACCGAGTTAGAGCGGACCGGATCGGCTATACCGGGTAGGTTGTCCCGGAACCGGCTGGACCAGCTGGAGACGAACGGACAGAAGAAAATCCCCCTTGATTTTCTTCCTTTCTTTTCACGGATGGATACGGACGAACAAGAGAAATTTTCTCTTGATTTTCTTCTTCCTTGTTCCCCATATGATTCCAATCGCCGCACCAGTCAAATCACAACATAATCACATGAATACATCATTATACTATGAAATTAAACGGATTATTATTAAAATGTAATCACTTAATTGTGATTTATACAACAATTGAGTATAGATTCAGAGATAAACAGAAAAGCAATAACTCTTCATCTAAATCTAGAAAAACATCATGTGATTTATCAAAGTCTAAAAATAGTAGGCGACATGTAAATTATGTGATGTAATTAATCATTATTAAGCATATTAATCAAGTAATTATACAAGGACAAAGATGAATCACTCAAAGGTGGCCATTCGCGCTACTTGTATGACTCAACAGCGGTCATTAACTGCCGCAAATCGTCTCAGACGCTCAATTTGGCTAGCCGATTTAAGCGGTCCAGATCTAACCTGGATCGACCAATAGGATTTTAGAATGGCTACCAGTCGCCGCTCTCCTATAGGGACTGGTCGACCACTCCATGGGAAGCAGGCATAGCTCCTACCAACTGCTTGAAAGAGGGTGCTCATGCTCCTTTTAAGACATTCAACTCGCGACTAATTTGGACGAGCTCTAAAACAACGATGTTTCCTGCACATCAGTTATTTTTAGCAGCTTGTTTAAAAGCGATGCTTCATGTGCATCAATTATAAACGATTCTTTATAAATATTGATTCCACAAATAATTTTATTATTTGACCTAAAAGCACTATATGTTACTTTAAGAAGCGAGTCTCATGACCTGACTCATTCAACAGTCTGATGTATATATATATTTTCCTATAAAATACTCGAGACATCAAACATGTCACAAACTGGGGGATGCTTACTGGGGTATTGGTCCGGAGGTTTGCAGTGTGCAACGTGCAACGCGCCCATTATGATAAAGTGTCAGGAAAAGGCGTACAATTAACAAAAATAAGAGAGTAGTGGGTGAAAGGGTGATTGGTCTTCCCTCATAGTGGAAACGTGATGATCACCACCTTTTGCACAACCCAACTTCTTCACTACTTAACTGCCTCCACTTCCTACGAAATCAGGGTGCGCTCAATGACTTGTATAAATAGGTTTTCAACCTATTTCAACACAACACAAGTGATCACCACAGGTATCCAGAAAACACCGAGAACTGATAGCTTACATTCTACAAGCCAGTTCCACATTATAATACAAGTCATAAAATAGCCACACCTTCGTAATTCAACATTCTGATCTCAACACCTTCTTCGCTTCCCTCCCCAAGATCAACCCTTCTCCTTCACTTTGTGACCGAATTAAATCTGGAACGGCCATTTCTTGGTTTAGGACAGAGTCTTACATATTCATATCTCGAATCTAAAGTACTCTTATGCAGTCCATTTGTTTAGGGTTTGAATTCGTTTCTCATCAACACACCCAAATTTACCAAAAACAGTAGAATCAGTTTTTACCCCAAAACAACTGGCGACCACGGTGGGAGATTAATCTCTCGGTTGCAAGATCAATTTTCAATTTCATTTCAATTTTCCTAAATTCTCAAGATGGTTGATCTTAGGAATGGTTCAGAAACCCTCAATTCCAACTTTACTTCCCCTAACACTAACAATACTTCACATGTTATTTCTGAATCCGTTCTTCCATTTAAAACCCTTGTCGAGGCTATGGAGTCTCAATATTTAACAACTATTCACGATTTGACGAAAATCCTAAATGATATTGTCAGGGATCAAGCTATTATTGTCAAGACGCAGGACGAAGTATTTACGCTTTTGAAAGTCCTCACGGATCAACTATCAAAGGAACCAACACGTATTCACTCTGGAGGAGGCGCTATCAACAATTCATTTTTGATCAATACTGATGGTAGTAATCCTTATTCCAAGATTCATATCCTTGATCAAGAGATGTTTCCTCAAACTCAGAAAGAAGACTCGTGGAATTTATCACGTCCTCATCAGAGTCCTTTCGATGAAAAGAATGAAGAAGCTCATAAATATTTTCAGGAAAGCAGGCGTCCTTCCAATAAAAGATCCAACCTCAAATTAATCACTGGTGAGGGTAGAAAGAGAAAGAATCTGGGGAACAACGATCAACAATCTAAGCGTCCGACTCCCATTTCACATATGTCAAATGAGACTCCAACATTCCCAGATTTTTCCTTTCCAGTGAAAGAGGTGATTGAACTCTTGGAGGTCTGGATACAAGATGACGTCATCAAGCTACCTCGTGTCAGACGTCCTCCAACCAAACAAGAAATGAAATATCCCAAGTACTGCCGCTTCCATATGTTTTCCAACCAACCTACAAGTGACTGCAACAAATTGAAGCTCATCTTCCAGGATAAGGTCGACTCAGGGGAACTTCAACTAGGAACTGAAGGAGTATACAAAGACCATATTCCTATTAGAAGCTGTTGTGTGCTTTCTGGGGACTCCATCTACAAAACTGTACAGTCAACCATAGAACATGTATGTGAAGTTCTCTATTTCTCCAAGGCACAATGTCAAGATATCTTTGCCGCTCTAAATTGTATTGTATCGGGAAAGCGACTACCTTCGGTCGACGAAGCTGCCCCCAAGCCTAAATCTCTTCTGGAAGACATGATTGGCATAAGCGGTCGGGGACTCTTAACCACTGCTTATCTTATAGATGTCGAGTTGGGAAAAGCGATAATTGACACAGGCACTACAAAGGGAAGTCCAGAAGCTTCCATATCGTACATCCAGAGGCTCAACACATGAGTAAGTCTTATCGAACAACCTCTTTTATAGTCGGTTAATCCTCATCTCAGCAAGAACTGGGGACTTGATCCGATCATCAACCCAACTGCGACTAGGCGATGTGAAGAGGAAGCTGGCCCCTGTCAATATTTTATCAAATGTTTAGAATAAGTCTCGATCGAGGATAAGAAGTCTGGAGGTCAAGTAGCAGGAGCCTTACCTATTTTTCGAAATCATACAAGGTGACTATTGCAAACTCCTTGGTACTGACAAGATGGGAGGAAGATGACTCCCGTCACTTCCTAAACGTCATATTGTCATTTCCCCAGTATTTCCCTTGTTCTCATACAATGTTCACAATTCATCCAAAATGTTTGCACCAATTTGCATTCACAGTTAAGATTTCAGTGAAGCACCATTTCTTTCACAAAACAAAAACCTCTATTCTTCAAGAGCAGTCGCCTACCTGTTCAAAACCAAATCAAGCTGAAAAGACGAGGTTACCCAAATATACCTCAAGCTAAAACTTTTCCTTCCTATAAGTCCTTTCTCCGAAAGTGATTGTCTATGGACTGAGTCGAGACAATACAACAAATCGGTTCACACTTCGTGTGATCGTCTATGGATACGAGGTCGAGACAATACAACAAAGAAGTATGTTTACTTGATACAAAGGTTCAGACTTAATCAAACACAATAGGATTGCTTATCAAGTAAATAGAAATTAACGTTTGTGTAATTTACTTTAATTGTAATAAAACAATTATAATACGGAAATATAAAGTAAATGACACAACAAGATTTTGTTAACGAGGAAAACCGCAAATGCAGAAAAACCTCGGCACCTTGTCCAGAATTGAATACTCTCAGAATTAAGTCGCTATACAAAATAAACCAACTTCGTATAGTTGATACCAAGCAAATAAACCTATAGTTCACCTAGTTCCGTATGTATTCCCACGCCTCCAACTTATAAATAAGTCAAGTACGTGGAAGAATTCCTTTGGTTCGTATTCCAAACAGTAAAGGAACAACAAATCTGTTTGGTATCAACTCTCTTCAACCAAGTGATATGAGTCGGACAAAGGCTCTTCTGTTTATCTCAATAAACTCCTTTTTCAGGTCCTTAGATCTATCTTATGTTCAATTACCCAAGGTAATCGTAAGATTTTGCAATCAATACATTTGATCACAAAGAACCGTATGGATGCCGATCTACTCAACTAATCAATCCAATCTACCACAAGGATAAACTGATTATTGTTGGACCTCTTTTTAGCGAAACAAGTACTGTGCACACCAAAGATTTATATAACCAAGTCAGAAATATTTTATCCCTTATTTGTCTTCAAATCTTCTTAGATCTTCAATAAACACCTATACACAACTACTTGAATCTCTTGTGATCAATCACACACAGAATGGAGCCTGTTAACAATGGATTATCACATGATCGTCTTTAGCACTAACAACAGTCTAAAGATCCCTGTCGAAACTTCGAACTAGTTTGAGTGAAATATATCAGAAGAGAAGATTCTCAAGCATAAACAAACTAGGTGCAACCAAAGTTCAACCACCGTTAGTCAATCAAACCAATCGAAAACAAAAAATAAATCACAATTATCTATTTTCCCAGCAATGGTACTCGTAGAGATTCTCAATCCCAAAGAAGACTTTAAATCGAGCGGCCGTAAGATATTTCGCCTAATTAGGTTACTCTCCTCTCCGAATAGGAGGCTTCACCAGTAACAGTAAAACATAGGAAGTTTACTGTCACGAAGGATTAGTTTTCCCGAAATGCAAACTTCAAGTATTTATACACAAGGAAGTTTGGACACCAAGAAATTTCCAAAACCGAAAATATTCCCAAGATATTCAATAATAATTTCCAAATTCGGTTTTCATAATTCCTGAGAATGCTCTGTCCAAAATATTGATTGAAAATCTCCTTGGAAAATCTTAACTAGCAAATGCACATTACTTATTCTTATTTACATATATATAAATAAAAACCTTAATTAAAAGATTCTTAACTTATTTAATTTCGATCCTGGGATTTACTTCCTGTTAGTTGTTAAGGAATATCTTTGAAAAATAAAAGATACGCATTATTGCACGTGTTCAAAGTGTGTCGACATCCTTACTTTGTAAGTCCTCTTTCATACTTACACACTTGAAACCGATTTACCACGCTTCCAAACAAGTTTAGAATTGGTTCATCTGACTTTAAAGAGATATGTGATTGATTAAGATCACTCAATCACAAATCATGGGTTTAACGTTTCTACCAAAACAAGTTTCGGTTCTACCTCCATGTGAGTATTGTGCATAGTCGCACTAGCTTCCCAAAATTCGGTTGACTAGGTACTAGGATCGGTTCCCCACATTGATAGGTGTCTAAAACACCTAATTTCATATATAGTATTTATGCTTTCTTTGCTACTTTTCTTGTAAATTATGTATCTTATGTTTGCTTTTGAGTTTATTAGGAACAATGGAGTCATTTGGAGCAAAAGAAGGAGAAACGTCCATTTGGAGCGAAAAACGCAAAAAGGTCAATTCACTGGCGATATTTGGAGCAGACTAGGTCATGCAAAAGGAGTTATGCAGAAAATTATATTTTCAGTCTCCTAGAACTGATAGTTGAGCAGAGAATTAAGCTGTCGGTTTTCTGAAACCGACAAGCCATGTTCGAAGCGTTAGCCTTGTACAGGAATGCAGGGTGCCAATATCACTTGTATCATTACAAGCCCTAAATTCAAGAGTAGTTTTCTTCTCTTCCCATTATTCCCCTGAAATTGAGAGAAGCCATGGCGGCAGTGAAACTCAGAAAAAGGAGATGAAATTGAGACAGTGATTGAAGTTTGGATCGAACAAAGAGTGAAGAAATTGATGCTGATGCCTTTGATTTCTGCTGCTACTTAATAGGGAAACTCAGATTTGATGAGTGTTTGATTGAATTGCAAATGGAGATCAGAAAATTGGACCTGAGAAGAGGGGTTGTGTTTGAATCAGTGAAGAAAAGAGAGTTGGGTTCGATTGTGTGAGTTCGAAAATGGGTTTTAGATGGATTCTGAATTGAGGATGAAATTGAAGTTGGTGGTATAAATTAAGAGATTGCTTCTGATCTAGGAACTAGGGATTCTGTAGTGATTTTGAGATGAAATGCATGAAGAAGAGAAGAATCCCTATGAAATAGAAGCTAGGGTTTGAGGAAGCTTCAGTGAATTGAGGGTTTGAACTGGATTTTGGTATGGTTGATTTATGGGTTTGGTTCACATCTGAAGCTGCTGTGTGTTGCCATGATTGAGGTTGTTGGATTTAATGGGTTTTGTGGATGGAAATGGAGAAAGAGTTGTGGCAATCGAATTGAGAAATTGAAGTTAAGGTTTCGATCTGTGAAGAATTAGGTGGCGATGAATGAAAGGTTCAACTCGGATTTGAGGTTTGGAATGAATATAGAATATGGGGTTGCAACTGATAATTAATACAATACAATGGGAGTTCTGGTAGTTCAAGCTAGACAGGAAGAGAAGATAATGGTGGTTCTGATGATTTTGCAACCCAGATGGAGTTGGTGATTGAAGTTGAACTGTTTCTGGTTGGTTGCATAGAACAACTAGGTGATGATGTTGAATACATCTGAACTGAAATGCAGAGAAGCTGCATAAAATGGAAATTACAAAGAAGGAATTACAGAGATGAAGCTGCAGAGTGGTCAAGGCTAGTGCTGCTGATGAATTTGCAATTGCAGCAGGGATTCGAGTCGATTCTGAAGACTAGAAGACCCTGCTGATAGGATGGTGTAATGAGTACATGGGTGTTGAGCTGAAGTGAACTGATGGTGGAATGTGTAAATGAGCTGAAGAGAAGAAGATGGTGGAATGTGGCTCGGATGAAGGTTGCAGAGCTCAAACTGTGCAGAGTTAGAGACCAGAATTGATAGTGAAGCTGTTGAGGCTGGTAATAGAGATGAGGAGAACTTGTTGTTGTGTGGAAGCTACAGATGGTTGTGCAGTGAGAATCTGCAGATGGGAATGGTTTGAGCTGGTGGAAGTGCTTGTTCTGGTGGAGTTTCAGCTGGAGTAACAAAGTGTTGGTGGTGATGCTGCTGAAGAAGATGGATGCATCCGAGATGTTCCTGCAACAATTGATTGTGAGATGAAATTGCAGGGAAGAGTATGAGGCAAAGCTGAAGTACACGGAAAAATTGGAGTTGAGTGATGAGGTTAAAAAACAATGAATTAGCTGAGGAATTGTTGATGATGTGAATGAAATGCTGCAAATGAAGCTACAATAGATGTATGTTAGGGTTCTTAACATGAAGACCAAAAATGGACCTGAAAAATGGCCGGAAATCAGCCAGAAATAGAGGAAACTCTGTCTGATTCTCCAGTATGGTGAGTCGACTCGGTGACTCCAGATCCAACTTACCTGAGTAAGACCAGTTAGCCGAGTAAGATGCTGACTCGGTGGCTAACTCACTTTCTCCCCTTGACCCTCTTGACTGACAGTTTGACTAATTTGACAGTTAAACTTAACAGTATCTTGACGGAATATTCTGTCAGTAGAGACATAACTCAAGTGACCGGCAGAGAATATTCTGGTCGTTTTCCGGCAAGCTTCACCAGATTTGTGGCGACCAGTTTTGAGATTTTCACATGGGCTTGGTGGAAAAATTAGAGACGGGTTTTGAGAAGACTTGACCAACTTTTGAAAAGAGTATCCTTTTGGAATTGGAGAAGCATATAAATAGAAAAGTCTTTCTCTAAACCTAGGAATTATCTCTTCTTCTACTTTTATTCTAGGGTTGAGAAACATGAAACATTTTCTCTTTCTCCTTGTTATGAACTCCTTGAGCATGAGTACTTGATTTTGTTATTGGTTAAAGATGTAGTTGGATTTTTAAAACAACTTATGGATTTTATGAATTAGTTTTCTCTCCATATTATAGTTTGATTTCTACTGCTCATAATAATTGCATGATTGAAGTATTGAAATATGATTGAATGATTGTTTAGTTAAGTCTAGAATTAGTTGAACTCACATCCATATCTATAGCTAATTTAGGGTTCATCATCGAGCGAAAACCTTGAATATGGGTAGCATGATATGATTAAGGTTGTAGTGATACACTCTTGTAATCATATGTGGAAATTGACCTATGTCCGAATGGTTATGTGTAATGTATGACAATTGCATTGATTATCCTATTTCTGAAACTTAATGCTTCTAGGAATTAAACTTAATTAGCACAAGGTGTTAGGTTATTCTTTAGGTAGAATTCACATACGCAGCTCTAATGTGTGTGTTGATGACTTAGGAAATTTCCGGAGTATTCTTGCAATAATGTACTCTAGGGCTTTTGATGATAGCGAGATTAAATACGAATTCTATTCATATATTCAAAAAACTTTTTTACAATTGAAGATGAAACCTTAAACCAATGTTTCACATTATTGATTAACGTGTTTACTTTTTATTGTTTTGTTTTTACTTTACTTTACATAAATCAAAAAATCCCCCTTGTTATTTACAGGAAACCGAAAATACATTGACAACCTAGACCTCTCTGTGGGAACATTCCTTTATTTCCCTTTCTATAGTTATATTTTGAGTAGTAAGAAAGTGTAATTATTTTTGACGCCTACGATAGCGATCAAATTTTTAGCGATGTTGTCGGGGAGGCAGCGGTTGTCACTTGTTTTTGGTTTTTTATTTTGTTTTGTATTTTATTTTTTTATCTTTTCTTATTTTCTGGTTTTAACCTAGTGTTGAGAATCTTATTTCAGGTACCAATTTCAATGGAAGGAGCATATTGGAACAACGGATACGATTCTCAACAACCTCAACACTATGAAAATTGCCCACCATCTATGGGATACAATCAAAACCAATTTATTGGCTATGATGCATATCCTAGAGAACCTTTTGATGATTTTCATACATACCAACAACAACCTTGTAGTGGGTATGTAAGTCAAGCACCAAGGTGGGATAATTCCACTTCTAATTGGCTTCATTCGAGTTGTATGCAGATTATTATGGATTGCAAGACATGCAACAAAGACTAGACCAACTTGACCGTGATAGAAAGAACATCGCACAAACCAATTTATACAACACTTTTTCTTACTCGACTCCGGATCGTAGTTATGATCATTCACCCATTCAAAGGGAAGATTCATGGGAAAGAGAACCTATTGTAGTTGATGGTGGTAAGCGTGTGAACGTCAGGAAACTTGCACAGAAATTATACAAGTTGGAAGATGATGGAGCCTCGGAAGAGCTTGTCGATGAAATTAGTAGGATCATTCGTATGGAACTTAAACGACGTCGTGATAAAGGTTGGGAAACTGACGATGATTCTTATTATGGTGAGTCTGAAAATGAAGACGACGATGATTGTGTTGAAAAGGACCAACCTTTGGAGATTTTTGATGACATTAGTGTAGTGTACTCAACTCTTGATCTTTATAATGATCAAACACCTATTCAAAAGGTACATGAGGATGATGAAACTAGTGTTTTTCACAAATTTGCAACAAGGTTTGAGTCTTATGAAGAGGAGTATGTTGAGAATGAAACCGGTATGACCAATATTGTGGAAGACCCAATTGAGCTTGAAAATGATTGTAATGAAGATGTTGATGCAGAGATTTTGGTTAAGGCATAAACGGACGAAGAATGGTTGCAAGGTTTGATAGAAGACCATGATATACAAGAGGTGAATAGTTTACTTGAATTTTTCAAGGATGAAGAGGATTCCGTGTTACAAGAGATTGTGCAAGGTTTGTCTAACCCTTTGCATATTGATTATTCTCCTTTACCTCTTATTGGTTTGAATGTATGTACTTCGAGAATATTGTTGAATGACTTTGTTTCTCGATTTCCGCCATTAGAGATACTTGATTCTCATGCTATGCAGGTTTGTGAACAAGAAGCCGTGGAAGTACCCGACTTCTATATTCTTTATACACTCCCAAGTGTGGACAAGAATAAGTGTGGGGAAAATTTTTATCGGTTAATAGCTTCGTTTCTGTTTTATATTACTAATATGTGCGAAGCTAGTGCTTGCAAAACAGGTTATATGGGTGGATCCCCAAATTTTCAGATTATTGGTGTATGGGGAATTCAACTTGCAAGTCGGGCTGACGACTTTAAACCAAGCGCTAAATGGGAGGCAACCCACTGTTTTTGTGTATCTATCTCTATCTTTTTATTTCTCAATTCTTTTTTATCTTTATTTTCTTATTCTGGATATTTGCATATCAAAACTCCAACTTTTAGAGATTTTTGAACAATTTAGAATGAACACTAGCCTTTCTAAGTAGATGGAATTTTTTCTTGACGATGAGGTATATATATTGGCTGAGTTGGGATTAGATGCCAACCAAATAGCTTGTTTAGTGTTTTTCCTCTATTGTTCAGAAATAGCTATGAGTTGGAGTATCAGTTTTTATTATGCATTTTATTTTCTTATTGTGTATATATATCATGTTATGAATTTCCCATCTTGAACTTTACTTAGTTTTACATTGAGGACAATGTAAAGTTTAAGAGTGGGGGAGTGTTCTTATATAGAGTTTTTAGCCTTGTTAGTTTTCCCTTGTGTTTATAAAAAAAAATAAAAAAAAACTAAGAAAAGAATTAAAAAATGATAAACTCCTAAGTCTAGAAACTTGTGCCTTACACTAATGTAAACATCGTGGTTGTAGGAGTTGAGGAACCCATTAGTAGAGTCTACTCATATGAAAATGAACAAAATATAAAAATAAATAAAATGTTAGTTGTCACCATATCTCGGAGTCTTCACCATATCATGTTCTATTTTTATTTTTCCATATTTATCTATTGTTTCTCTAAGTGATTTGGTGGGGCACCAGCATCGAATTGTTATCACTGTTAGGATGAAATAGGGTGATTGAGTTACTACAAAAAAAAAAAAAGACCATACCAATTTGACCAAACGGTGTACAAAAAAAAAGAAAAAAAGATTGACACTTTGATAGTAATATGTGTGTGTTCTCCATGTCTTCGTCGCCTAAGCAAGCGTGGAATGTAGGATCCATGGTAATTACCATGTAATCTGCTGACAAGAATCATGCGCTTGGATCCAAAAGATCCAATCATGTTGTCGATTTGAAAAAAAAAAAGAAAAAAAAAAGAGGAAAAGAAAAAATAAAAATTGAAAAAAGAAAAGAAGAAGAAAAAAATTTATTATTGTGTTGAATAAAACCGATCACTGGTTCCCTTGTATATGCCAGTGAATTGATCTAGAATTAAGTTTGTCGACCGCTGGTTCCCTTGTATATGCCAGCTGTGTTGATATTAGAATTCAAACCAATATCTCTATCCAATAGGATTTTTAGGTTTGTTTTGGCAGTGACCTTCAGACAGATATAGGAAACACCGTTCACTTTAGTCAACAGTCCGTCACCATCTACTTTTTATATCCATTTTCTTAATCTTTTCATGTGATTGTGGTTGATTCGATTCCGAGTATTGTGGTTGTGTTCAACATTCTGATAAAGCTATATTATTAATTTATGAATTGGATTTGAAAGTGGGTACTTCCTCTTGTAATCATTGACAGTATGCCAATTACAAAATGTTTAGTGTCATTTTTAGACTTTTCACAGGTAGCTGGATTTTGGAAGTAAAGGTTTTGTAGGTACACCTCTTGTAAACCTTCACGAGACTAAAACTCGTCCACTAGGGACACCTAGAGGTTTAAAGGCTTGTCATTTGTGCTAAGAGTAACCGTAGCCTCGACGACATGGAGTTGTATGTATGTTTTAGAATTATTTTGTTTGATTTGCTCGAGGACTAGCAAAGTCTAAGTGTGGGGGAATTTGATAGGTGTATAAAACACCTAATTGCATATCTAGTATTTATGCTTTCTTTGCTGCTTTTCTTGTAAATTATGTATCTTATGTTTGCTTTTGAGTTTATTAGGAACAATGGAGTTATTTGGAGCAAAAGAAGGAGAAACGTCCATTTGGAGCGAAAAGTGCAAAAAGGTCAATTCACTGGCGATATTTGGAGCAGACTAGGTCATGCAAAAGGAGTTATGCAGAAAATTATATTGTCAGTCTCCTAAAACTGACAGTTGAATTGAGAATTAAGATGTCGGTTTTCTGAAACCGACAAGCTCTGTTCGAAGCGGTTAGCCCTTGTCCAGGAATGCAGGGTGCCAATATCACTTTGTATCATTACAAGCCCTAAATTCAAGAGAAGTTTTCTTCTTTTCCCATTCTTCCCCCTGAAATTAAGAGAAGCCATGGCGGCAGTGAAACTCAGAAAAAGGAGATGAAATTGAGACAATGATTGAAGTCTGGATCGAACAAAGAGAGAAGAACTCGATGCTGATACCATTGATTTCTGCTGCTGTTTAATAGGGAAACTCGGATTTGATGAGTGTTTGATTGAATTGCAAATGGAGATCGAAGAATTGGACCTGATAAGAGGGGTTGTGTTTGAATCAGTGAAGAAAAGAGAGTTGGGTTCGATTGTGTGAGTTCGAAAATGGGTTTTAGATGGATTCTGCATTGAGGATGAAATTGAAGTTGGTGGATAAATTAAGGGTTTGCTTCTGATCTAGGAACTAGGGATTCTGTAGTTATTTTGAGATAAAATGGATGAAGAAGAGAAGAATCCCTCTGAAATAGAAGCTAGGGTTTGAGGAAGCTTCAGTGAATTGAGGGTTTGAACTGGATTTTGGTATGGTTGATTTATGGATTTGTTCATATCTGAAGTTGTTGTGTGTGCTGCCATGATTGAGGCTGTTGGATTTAATGGGTTTTGAGGATGTAAATGGAGAAAGAGACGTGGCAAGCTAATTGAGAAATTGAAGTTAAGGTTTCGATCTGTGAAGAATTGGGTGGTGATGAATGAAAGGTTCAACTCGCATTTGAGGTTTGGAATCAATATACAAGATGGGGTTGCAGCTGATAATGAATACACTGCAATGGGAGTTCTGGTAGTTCAAGCTAGAAAGGAAGAGCAGATAATGGTGGTTCTGATGATTGTGCAGCCCAGATGGAGTTGGTGATTGAAGTTGAACTGTTTCTGGTAGGTTGCAGAGAACAGTTAGGTGATGATGTTGAATGCAGCTGAACTGAAATGTAGAGAAGCTGCAGAAAATGGAAGTTACGAAGAAGGAATTACAGAGATGAAGCTTCAGAGTGGTCAAGGCTAGTGCTACTGATGAATTTGCAGTTGCAGCAGGGAATATTCTGGTCGTTTTCCGGCAAGCTTCACCAGATTTTTGGCGACCAGTTTTGAGATTTTCACATGGGCTTGGTGGACCAATTAGAGACGGGTTGTGAGAATACTTGACCAACTTTTGAAAAGATTATCTTTTTGGAATTGGAGAAGCATATAAATAGAAAAGTCTTTCTCTAAACCTAGGGATTATCTCTTCTTCTACTTTTATTCTAGGGTTGAGAAACATGAAACATTTTCTCTTTCTCCTTGTTATGAACTCCTTGAGCATGAGTACTTGATTTTGTTATTGGTTAAAGATGTAGTTGGATTTTGAAAACAAGTTATGGATTTTATGAATTAGTTTTCTCTCCATATTATCGTTTGATTTCTACTGCTCATAATAATTGCATGATTGTTGTATTGAAATATGATTGAATGTTTGTTTAGTTAAGTCTAGAATTATTTGAACTCACATCCATATATATAGATAATTTAGGGTTCATCATCGAGCGATAACCTTGAATACGGGTAGCATGATATGATTACGGTTTGTAGTGATACACTCTTGCAATCATTTGTAGAAATTGACCTCTGTCCGAATTGTTATGCACAATGTATAACAATTGCATTGATTAGCCTATTTCTGAAACTTAATGCTCTTAGGAATTGAACTTAATTAGCGCAAGGCGTTAGGTTATTCTTTAGGTAGAATTCACATACGCAGCTCTAATGTGTGTGTTGATGACTTAGGAAATTTACGGAGTATTCTTGCAATAATGTACTCTAGGGCTTTTGATGATAGCGAGATTAAATACGAATTCTATTCATATATTCAAAAAACTTGTTTACAATTGAAGATGAAACCTTTAACCAATATTTCAGCTTATTGATTTGTGTGTTTACTTTTTATTATTTTGTTTTTAGTTTACTTTACTTTACATAAATCAGAAAATCCCCCTTGTTATTTATAGGAAACCGAAAATAAATTGACAACCTAGACCTCTCTGTGGGAACGATCCTTTCTTTCCCTTGATATAGTTATACTTTGAGTAGTAAGAATGTGTAATTATTTTTGACGCCTACGACAACGATCAAATTTTTGGCGCCGTTGCCGGGGAGGCAGCGGTTGTCACTTGTTTTTGGTTTTTTATTTTGTTTTGTATTTTATTTATTTTTAGCTTTTCTTATTTTTTGGTTTTAACCTAGTGTTGAGAATCTTGTTTGAGGTACCAATTTCAATGGAAGGAGCATATTGGAAAAACGGATACGATTTTCAATAACCTGAACACTATGACAATTGCCCACCATCTATGGGATACAATCAAAACCAATTTATTGGCTATGATGCATATCCTAGAGAACCTTTTGGTGATTTTCATACATGCCAACAACAACCTTGTAGTGGGTATGTAAGTCAAGCACCAAGGTGGGATAATTCCACTTCTAATTGGCTTCATTCGAGTTGTATGCAGATTATTAACGGATTGCAAGACATGCAACAAAGACTAGACCAACTTGACCGTGATAGAAAGAACATCGCACAAACCAATTTCTACAACATTTTTTCTTACTCGACTCCGGATCGTAGTTATGATCATTCACACATTCAAAGGGAAGAGTCATGGGAAAGAGAACCTATTATAGTCGATAGTGGTAAGCGTGTGAACGTCAGGAAACTTGCACAGAAATTATACAAGTTGGAAGATGATGGAGCCTCGGAAGAGCTTGTCGATGAAATTAGTAGGATCAATCATATGGAACTTAAACAACGTCGTGATAAAGGTTGGGAAATTGATGACGATTCTTATTATGGTGAGTCTGAAAATAAAGACGAGGATGATTGTGTTGAAAAGGACCAACCTTTGGAGATTTTTGATGACATTAATGTAGTTGACTCAACTCTTAATCTTTATAATGATCAAACACCTATTCAAAAGGTACATGAGGATGATGAAACTAGTGTTTTTCACAACTTTGCAACAAGGTTTGAGTCTTATGAAGAGGAGTATGTTGAGAATGAAACCGGTACGACCAATATTGTGGAAGACCCAATTGAGCTTGCAAATGATTGTAATGAAGATGTTGATGCCATGATATACAAGAGGTGAATAGTTCACATGAATTTTTCAAGGATGAAGAGGATTCCGTCTTACAAGAGATTGTGCAAGGTTTGTCTAACCCTTTGCATATTGATTCTTCTCCTTTATCTCTTATTGGTTTGAATATATGTGCTTCGAGAATATTGGACGTCCACGAACCTGTTTAAAGGTCGCAAACCCTACATCCCTTTTTCCTCTTTGATATCCTTTATATCTTAAGACTGCTTGATGAGATTGTGAATTCCACTCACAAAAACCAGTTGTTTATAACTGTTCTCTAAGCATCATGTCTTTAGATGGAAAAGATGTCAATATGATTGGTAAGACATCAATCAAGGAAAAAGAGAAATCTCCAGTAACTCCTTCCCGGAAAAGAAAAAGGAGAAATACAAGAAAGCCAAGGGTTGTCCCTTCCAACTCTCAGAAGTTTTCCGATGTTCTTGATGAGTTGAGGGAAGTGAGAAAGGAGATTAGTGAAATAAAATCTTCTTTTTTAAGATCTTTGGAAATTCAGAAGGCCCTGGTTCGACATCATCATCCAAGACGGTTTGTTGGTATTGACTCCTTCCTCCACGAACCTTATATTCCAATGGCTGTTGATGACAAGGAGTTCGGGAATGATAAAGAATTTCTCAAAGATATTGTTGCATAGTATGTATTATTTTGGTTTAGATGGAAGAATAACTAGTGTTTGAATAACAATGATTGTGACTACACATATCTATTATTTTTCATCTTCTTGTGTTATTTTTTTTAGGTTTTTGGTATTAAAACTCTAAAAATATTTGAAGGATGATGTTTTTGCAGAATTAATCTTTATGATTTGTTATATTGCAACTTGTTATGGGATATGTATGTTTGCGTCCATGAACTTGAAGGTCCCATACTTTGTCAAAAGTAAAGTCGTTCGTGTTCGGTATTCACGTACTGGTAAAAGGATGAATGGACTTTTGAAAACTACAAAAGTTAAGCCTATATTGTCAATTTTTTTGATGGAAGATATGTTAAAATCTTTTGTTTTCAAGGATTATGTCTATTATTGTTGTTATGCAAATAATGATTGAAGATAGAATAAATCCTTGTGTATTCCGCAGTATTGATCATCCCTGATCCATATTCGTATGTATTACTGTGAGGGTCCGTAATGTGCCTTATATTGAGCACGATACAACCAAGTTGATTACTTTTGATTAACTTTGGTGGTTGTTCCGTAAGGTACTTTATGTTGAGCATTTTGAACTAAATTTTCATCTTGTTTGGTTATTTAGTTATTGCTCCGTAAGTTTTCTTATGTCGAGCAAAACATTTGACAATTAAATTGATTGCTTTTGTAATTAGTTTGGTTGTGTATTCCAATTAGATTAATTATGGGTTCTCTTGTAATTAATCTAGTTGAGTATTTTTGTATCTCCATAAGTTTTCTTATGTTAAGCACAAAGAATTGAATTGATCACTTTTTGTGTTTGATTTGATTGCATATACCGATTAAATAATCATGGGTTTACTTGTGATTAATTTGATTGAGTTTTTGGATATAGAAAATCATTCTTATGGTTTTTGGTGTCCAATAAAATCCTTCTTTTCTTTTGAAATTAAGGTCGCTCTTGTTGTTCTTTCGGGAATGACATCAAATGGGGGAGAGTTCTTTTGAACTTGTGCTTAATGGTCATATCTTGAGGGGTGTGCGGCTGTGGAATTTTAGAGGGGTTATCTTGTATCTTTAAACTCCTTGATGAATGCTATTAGCTTCGGTTATATGATTGCATCTAAATTAGATGGTATGTATTTTTTTTCTTTTAGTCTATGAAACGTCTCTTTCGGAAATTTCATTATGATCCCGTTCTTGTACCTTTGCAAATTTTATTGACAAAAAGGGGGAGAATTAATATGTAGTTCACATTACAAATACATATGGTCTTCGGGTCATTATGTAAGGGGGAGTGGTTTCCATGAGAGATGGAGTATTGACTAAGGGGGAGTGATATATATCACCACAGTATTATTGTTGAAGTTGTGATACAATTGAATTTTGACGCTGTGTAATAATACTATGACACTGTATAACAATGATCGAGACTGATTTTTCTCATTGTTATAGCTATGGATCTTCAACAGCGGTGATGCTAAACTTACAACCTTTGGGATCATTGGAGTACTTGGAAGTGACGAAGATTTCGAGGAATGTTGAAGATTAGACATGTGGAATAGGAGCTACTTAAGTTTCATTATCTTTTTTTTATTCCATGTGTATTGATAGTTTTGTCACTAAAATTGACAAAGGGGGAGATTGTTAGAGCATTGCTCGGTCGAACTCGCATGTGTTTCTATCTCAAGCATGTTTGTCAATGTTAGTGATCAAAAATATAAGTCTTGATTTATAGTCTATTATAGCTAAGTCTCGGACTAGGATAGAAAGTGTAGTTGAGCTCAATGACTTCATGGCGATTCATCATACAAGTAAAAGAACTACTCAAGGAACCGGTGGAACTTCTCGACAAAAAGGTATGTGAAGACTTGAACTTATCTGTCACTCAAAAGTCTATATACTCTACCTCCTACTCTTTGAGACAAGAAGTCGTATGCTATATACATAGACTTGGATTATACACATTTGGAATTTCGAGCCGAGTATACCTCGCCTATCTATATCTCGAAATATGTGTTGGTAAGCTTTTCGCTTTGATCAAGTTTATCTTTACCATGTGACGAAAGTCATGATATGTTTCAATCATCTTGAAAATTGTTTTGACGGTAAATGGTGTAATAACTGTATAACGTCCTCTAAGAATGTTTCAATGATTGGAATGAGAGTTTAGATTACATAACCAATGATGGACATAAACATTGTTGTGGAAACACATTTATGTATAATTCCTATTCCTTGAACCAAAGTTTGCGAACTTTGTTGATCAAGAGAAACCGGAAGAATGGCTTGTTGCCAAGTCCGCGAACTCAGTCCGTGAACTGCCGAAGTTCTCAAACCTGAGAATTTCTGCTGGAGTTGACAAACTACTTTCGTGAAGCTAAGTCCGCGAACCCAGTCCGTGAACCAGCGGAAGGTCTTTGCCGAGACTTTCTGCTGGAGTTTGTGAACTCTGCCCGGTTTCTTAAGTCGGCGAACCTAGTGTGCGAACTTAAGAAGGCTATATATCTGAAGATGATTTCTAAACTTAAACTTAAAAAGACTAAGGAATGCAGTTTACAAATCGTGGCTATAAAAGTTCATGAACCGATTCAAGTGAATCAAATCATCTTTGCTTCAATTGTGTCTTGTGTAGTTATATAAGATTTCCTTGCATTTGAACAACTCTCTAACTAGTTCATTTGAGTCATTTGAACTAGTTATGGTGAAGAAGAACATGGTTGATATGAAATGCTCATATGGCTAACCTTTTGGTTAACTATTTTTGAACCAACAATGTACACGTTTGGGTACGGTTAACAAACCTAGAAGCGTGCATTTCATTTGTGTATAACAAGCTAAGTTTTCGATCTAACGGTTGAGAAATATTATTAGCTTAAATCAGGTTTTCATCTAACGGTGGATATTGATTGCTTTGTTACCGAGGCAAAACCCTGATTTGAAAGACTATATAAAGGAGACATTTAGTATTGTGCAAAACTAATCCCTACACCTTACGTGTGATACTAGTTTGTGTACTAGAGTCGATTCTCCTTTAACCTTTGGTTTTCTTCTTCTAAAACCAGGTTAAAGACTTAAAAACTTCATTGGGATTGTGATGCCAGACCGATACTACTTTTATCGTAGTTGTGTGATCTGATCTTATATCTTCTATCGTACGAGTACAATCAGATTGATTGGCTTGAGATTAACATCTCCGATAGGAAAAATATAAAAATTAATCACAAACATCTTCGTCTCATTGTTTGTGATTCTGCAACATCTTGTTTCGCTACCATACGATTAAGATGGTTGTGAGGTGATTGATTAATCTAGGCCGTTCTTCGGGAATATAAGACCGGATTATCAATTGCTTCATGTTCACCTTGATTATTACCAAAAGACGGAACAAAAACTTTAGGGTTTTTCTGTGGGAGACAGATTGATCCTTTGATAGACTTGTACGTGTGAGACAGATTTGTTTATTGTCAAAGCCTGCGATTTTGGGTCGTAGAAACTCTTAGTTGTGGGTGAGATCAGCTAAGGGAATCAAGTGCGCAGTATCCTGCTGGGATCAGAGGCGTAGGGAGTACAACTGTATCTTGAATCAGTGGGAGACTGATTGGGGTTCAACTACAGTCCAGTCCGAAGTTAGCTTGTAGTAGGCTAGTGTCTGTAGCGGCTTAATACAATGTGTGTTCAATCTGACCTAGGTCCCGGGGTTATTCTGCATTTGTCGTTTCCTCGTTAACAAAATTTTTGGTGTCTGTGTTATTTCAATTTCCGCATTATATTTTTTTATCTTTATAATTGAAATAATACATGTTGTGCGTTAGATCATCAATTAGAGTAGTCCAACCTTTGGTTGTTGATTTTCATTGATTGATTGTTGGATATTGGTCTTTGGTACCATCCAAGTTATTCCTTGTATTTGATAAAGACTTGTTGATAGACACATTTTTGTGTCCACGTTGTCCTTAATTTAATGCATTGTTGGTACTCGATTTTTGTACTTAATATGGTATTTTATGTGTTTTTAGGTATTTTTGGAAATAAAAATTCTTGGAAAAATCGGCTCGAAAAGTCGTCCAAAGCACCGGAAGGAACGTGTTATTAGGACTCTCACTTTTGGATAAGGGGCTCCCAAATGATAAGGGGTACCCAAAGGCTATTTTCACCCAAGCAGCTAATCAGAGACACCCCTCATGGCATCTGCTATTCGCACCCCAG
Source organism: Papaver somniferum (assembly GCF_003573695.1). Taxonomy (NCBI): domain Eukaryota; kingdom Viridiplantae; phylum Streptophyta; class Magnoliopsida; order Ranunculales; family Papaveraceae; genus Papaver; species Papaver somniferum. Next base: position 195,164,197 of record NC_039364.1, on the reverse strand, counting down.
GACCGGATAGGGGGCACCCATCTTCTCCTTCTTCACGGGAAAGATATTTGGAGGGAAAAGAAATCTCAACTGTGTGAGATTCTGGTCATGATATTATGGGGATATTTGTGTCTTTAAGACATGATTATCTTCTTACCATGACAGTAAGATTTTGTGCGTGTCTTGAATGGAAGGAAATCGTATACTTTTGGATATTTTCGAAAACAAGGAAGGAATTATTCACGGAATTAATTGAAGATATTCTCTTCATTATTTGGCTCAATTAAATGGGAAGATTTGGATATACCATACAACTCAGAAGACGTGTGAAAATGGAGAGGAAATATTCATGTGAAATACTTTTATTAACTGCAAAGATCTTTTGGAGTAATTGAGATGATTGTCGACCTAAGATTGGCTTCACAATATAAATAAGAGTGTCTTGGGTATCAGTGAAGGGATGGGGAGTTTGGGGATCGTTTAGAGCAAACCCGGTTTAATCATTATTTTCTCCCATTTCATCACTTGTAAACACTTTTGAGCAATGAAAAATTATTCTGAGTGTGTTTCCAATATGCGGAGCTAGACCCCAGTCCTTGGGGCTATGGAGGAAGCCGTTGTTTCGGTAAAAGTGATACATTTATATTTTTTAATTAATTATAACAACTCTATTATGATTTTTGCTTTGAATTAAAACTTGATTATATGATTTTAATTAGTTAGGTGTATGTTCTCTTGATAGAATATGCTTGCTTAAGGGTTTTGATATTCTATGCTTGGATTAACATCTATCCTTTTGAAAATCTACATGTCTAGGCAATACTATTAGAATCAATTTGAATGTTGAGTTGCATAATTATTGTTTTATTAAATCACTAATATCGACCAATGGTGGAATCCTAGCCCCGGTCTCTCCATAATTTTTACAACACTTTTTAATTGAGTTTGTTATTTTTATTTATAAAAATTAAGTCTTAAAATATCTTCCTTTACAAGTCTCAACGAACCTTTTACTACAACATCATTGAAAATAACCATCAATTTTTGGCGCCGCCGACGCGAACTTGTCTTTAGGCTAGAGTTTTTAGATTTTTTTCTTTTTTAGGTTTTTATTTGTTTTATTTTATTTGTTCTTCTTTACGTTTTTGGGTTTTTGTCTTTTCCTTACAGAATTTGGAATTGGAGCGAAAGAATATTTTGCCAAAGTTTTTGGTGAATACTTAAAGACTTGGAGTAAAAGGCAAAGCGAAAGGAGCAATACAAGAAGATTTTTTTTATTTAATAAAAAAAAGAGCGACATTTTTATTTTTTTAGATATTATTTTTTTATTTTTTTTAGACTTTTCTTTTTCTTTTTCACTTTATTTTTTTGGACTTGGACTTTGGACATTCTTTTTTTTAAACCCTACAAAAGGGTAGTATTAAATATTAAACTACTTGCAGAGAAGGACGACGATTGCGATATCGCCTCGGCCCCTCGGGTTCGTACATGACATAGGAGTCGTGGCCCGAGTCGACTTCAGCGGTTCATCCGCCGTCTGGAACGAGAGGTAAGTTTGTCGAAACACTCGCGAATCCCGGGCAGCGGCGCCAAAAATTGATGGTTATTTTCAATGATGTTGTAGTAAAAGGTTCGTTTAGACTTGTGAAGGAAGATTTTTTTAGACTTAATTTTTATAAATAAAAATAACGAACTCAATTAAAAAGTGTTGTAAAAATTATGGAGAGACCGGGGCTAGGATTCCACCATTGGTCGATATTAGTGTTTTAATAAAACAATAATTATGCAACTCAACATTCAAATTGATTCTAATAGTATTGCCTAGACATGTAGATTTTCAAAAGAATAGATGTTAATCCAAACATAGAATATCAAAACCCTAAAGCAAGCATATTTTATCAAGAGAAAATACACCTAACTAATTAAAATCATATAATCAAGTTTTAATTCAAAGAAAAATCTTAATAGAGTTGTTATAATTAATTAAAAATATAAATGTATCACTTTTACCGAAAAAACGGCTTCCTCCATAGCCCCAAGGATTGGGGTCTAGCTTCGCATATTGGAAACACACTCAGAATAATTTTTCATTGCTCAAAAGTGTTTACAAGTGATGAAATGGGAGAAAATAATGATTAAACCGGGTTTGCTCTAAACGATCCCCATACTCCCCATCGCCTCACTGATACCCAAGACACTCTTATTTATACTGTGAAGCCAATCTTAGGTTGACAATCATCTCAATTACTCCAAAAGATCTTTGCAGTTAATGAAAGTATTTCACGGGAATATTTCCTCTCCATTTTCACATGTCTTCTGAGTTGTATGGTATATCCAAATATTCTCATTTAATTGAGCCAAATAATGAAGAGAATATCTTCAATTAATTCCGTGAATAATTCCTTCTCTGTTTTCGAAAATATCCAAAAGTATACGATTTCCTTCCATTCAAGACACATACAAAATCTTACTGTCATGGTAAGAAGATAATCATGTCTTAAAGACACAAATATCCCCATAATATCATGACCATGAGGGGTGTCTCTGATTAGTTGCTTGGGTGCAAATATCCTTTGGGTACCCCTTATCATTTGGGAGCTGATTATAAATTTTTCGTGGGTTGTAGTAATAAAGGTTCGAACTCTAAGACTTGTGAAGGTAAAGGATTTTTTTAGACTTATAAAAATATATATACAAAATATTAACAATTTTGGGCGAGAGGTAACCAAGACACTAGATTCCACTACTACGCAAGATTGAATGATAAATATTTCAAAACTCTATTCAATTCTTAAGTCCTCTTTTATCTTTAATTCACTATCAATCATACAAATTCTCAAATATTATTTGTAAACCTTAAGCATAGATTATCAAGAGATTAAACCAAGCATAACCTATCAAACTGAATAAAAAATAATTAAGACAATCATTCAAACAATTTAAAACTCTGCAAAAGCAGCGATTAGGTGAATTATATAATTAAATGAAATAGTTACCCATTTATGTTGCGTGAATAGCTTCCTCCATTGCCTTGGTTACGAGGGAATTAACTCATCATGTTGGAAAACCTCTCAAAATATTTTATTAAGCTCAATTGATGTTTACAATAAAGAGAAAGATAAGTAAATGTTCTAAAACAGGATTATGCGACCCACAGAAGGCGTCCAAAATTAACGACAAAGCTGAGGTGCTGTTGTCGCTGAAATGCTACGACCCACACCTACGACCCACGGACGTGAGTCATTTTCACTGTTGATAAACGACTGCTGCTGCGAGTCCGTTCTTCGTGTTCTTGGTGTTCTTCATCAGCAGCAGCAGCAGCAGAAGAGTTTGATCAACTCTTGATTTCTGCGTCTGTGGCTCTCCTCTCTTCTCCCAACTCTCGACAGCCTCTCTGTAGCACATTAGGAACATATTTATACGTAATTGAACCATTGAATCTCCTCCATTAATCCAAAAAATCTTCCCATTACTCGGCAGTGAATGAAATATTCCCGATATTTTTTTCTTTAATTCTCTGATTTGTTACGGATTGTTCCATGTTTTATCTCTTCTCACGCGTCATCCTTGAGCTGTAGGGATTGTTTCCAGCCAATAAAATCAACCCATGCACGTCTCTTCCATCTAAGAATTCCAAGAATAGAATATTTTTCTTATTTTAGAATATCTTCCCTGATTTGATTACCACCGGTTATCTAACCAATTTTGACCGAATCCAACACCCATACCAGCTCTATCTAGGCCCTAGGAACAAACCCATTTAATTTGGGCCATTGAATCTCCTTTAATCCCGTCCAAACTTCCAACCCTAAATCTGCCAGTTGATAACAATTTTTTCCCGCCAATTTTGTTTTTTTGAATTTGGGAAGAAGGTGTCCTCCCCCTAACCAGAACTTGGGTGCGAATAGCAGCTGCCTTGGGGTGACCTGGGGGTGCCCCTTAGTAATTAGGTTACCCCTTATCCAAAAGCGAGAGTCCGAACAACACTTGTCCTCCGGGTGACAAAATCAACTTTTCGAGCAGAATTTTCCAAAAATGTTTATTTCCAAAAAATACCTACAAATACATAAAATAACAAAATTAGTACAAAATCGAGTGCCAACAATATATAGTATTGAGATCAAATTAGACACAAAAATGTGTCTATCAGGAGCCCCTTATCCAAAAGTGAGAGTCCGAATAACACGTTCCTTCCGGTGCTTTAGACGACTTTTCGAGCCGATTTTTCCAAGAATTTTTATTTCCAAAAATACCTAAAAACACATAAAATACCATAATAAGTACAAAAATCGAGTACCAACAATACATGAAATTAAGGACAACGTAGACACAAAAATGTGTCTATCACTTGCTATTGTTTTAGCTTGAGTAAAGATCAAATCAAGAGAGAGATATGTATTCCTCAATATATTTTATTTTAGATTGAGTCTAACTGTCTAGTTGATTCTCTAGTAAATTATATTGGAGTTTGTCCATACAGATTGCTAAGTGAAATATTGGGTGGTGTTGTTAGACCCACGCTTTTTCACAAATGATATGATATGTTACTCCCCCTTAGTCTATGCTTTTCCTCTTTGGTTAGGTAAATGTTCAAGCACCAATGTCCTTCTCCCCTAGTGACACCAATCAATATAAAATTGACACCAGCATCACTTGTTTACTCCATATATTTATCCCCCTTTTTGTCACAAAATGACAAAGAAACGAAAAAATAAAGGACAACACGAAAAGGATATCTTAAAATCTCAAAATAGACTTGCAACTTGTTGAGTCAAGCACGAGGGTTCCACACATCATTTTTGATAACTAATATCAAAACTGAAACTACAAAGTAATTATGTTTTGATATGTTATCATGGAAATAATTGCCCGAAGCAATTTTCCCAACTAGTTTAGTAAACCAAAAATAAACTAAGCATATTAGTTTCTTTGCTAAACCGATTGTACAAATACAATCGCTTCATTCGATAAGACCAAAATAAAGATAACTCTATTTTTCTCATCAGGTTCTAATTATCCATATAACTTAGACCTTTAAGTTTCAAACAAGCCAAATACTAGGTTAGTTAACTAGCATTTCTTGTTAAGGCATTCGATTAGACTTGAATAACCGAAACCTCCGGTTTGATAAGTCTAACTAAGATCAGAATTAACTTAGTTTTTCTTATCCGGAATCAAATTGGACTAAACAATTCATCCCGTAAACATATTCTTTTGTCAAGCCATAAATATTCATACAAACCAAAACAAATCAACTTGCATAATTATTCACCTCAACCGGAAGCAATTGAAACAACATAAACATTAAAGCATTGCAATTGCACGGAATTTTTGTAAGCCTAAACAATTGATACCGCACAACAAAGTAAGATAACAATAGTGTTTATTAACCGGAACCAATTGAGTCAGACACACATCCATACTCACATAAAGGAATAAAAACATCAATTGTACCGAAATTTTGTTAAGCAAAAGCAAAAATACATAAGCAATAACATTAGGCTTTTATTAAACAGGAAAACAATTAACTAACAATATTGTTACCTCAATTTCGCATCCACTTCTCCAATACGATCGCATCTTCTTCTTCTCGGGAGAACTGATATCGAAATACCATTATGTTGTCATCCTTATGCAAAAAAAATAAAAAAAAAATAACAACAATCAACCTTTACCAGAGAAAGGTTGAAAATCGGTTTTTAACTATTGCAAGCAAAAGTTGAAAACCGAGCACACAAGGTACTAATGTACCTTGACAATCCCTATGGATTTCCTTAGATTTTCTAACGTTGCTCTATATAAGGGTTTTGTGAGAATATCAGCTAACTGATGTTCGGATGAAACATATTCCAATTTGATGATACCATTCTCATATAATTCTCTAATAAAGTGATATATAATATCTATGTGTTTAGTTTGAGAATGTTCAACTGGATTTTCAGTCAATCGAATAGCACTTGAATTATCACATAGTATGTTCATGATGGAAATATTTATTCCATAATCAATGAGAATTTGCTTCACCCACAAAAGTTGGGCACAACATGTACCAGCAGCAATGTATTCTGCTTCACAGGTAGACAACGAATGTGAATTCTGTTTCTTTCTATGCCAAGCTACAAGATTTTGACCAAAATAGAATCAACCACCGAAGGTGCTTTTTCGATCTTCTACACATCCTGCCCAATCAGCATCAGAATAGGCAACAAGACTGTTGCTTGTATCCATAGAGTATGATAGACCATAATCTATTGTACCTTTAACATATCTAATGATTCGTTTCACAGCTTTGAGATGTGATTCTCTAGGATCTGCTTGAAATCTAGCACAACATCCCACACTAAAAAAATGTTTGTCTTATTGCAGTTAGATACAACAAGATCCCTATCATAGATCCATATAGTTTCTGATCAACTAATTTTTCTCCTGGATTTGATTGATGTTTTCCAATAGTTGGCATTGGAGTTGCCATAGGTTGTGCATCTTTTAGTTCGAATTTTTCAACTAAATTCCTTGCATATTTTTCTTGAGAAAGAAGAATACAATCCTTTTGTTGTTGTATTTGACAACCAAGAAAATATGATAATTCTCCATCATTACTCATTTCGAATTCTCCGCTCATAAGATTCAAAAATTCGTCTGTCAGAGCCTTTGAGGTGGAACCATAGATGATGTCATCTACATATATTTGTGCTACAAGCACATTTTTTCCACACCACTTGGTGAAAAGCGTTTTATCTGCACCACCTCTAGAGAATCCCTTTTGGAGTAAGAAGGAAGTTAGTTTATCATACCAAGCTCTTGGAGCTTGTTTTAACCCATACAAGGCCTTTTTGTGTTTAAAAACATGATCTGGAAATAATGGATCTTCAAATCCTTTAGGTTGAGCAACAAAAACTTCTTCTTTTAAATCTCCATTCAAAAAAGCAGATTTAATATCCATTTGAAAAAGTTTTATCTTAAGATAACAAGCATAAGCAAGTAATAGTCTTATTGATTCTAAACGAGCAACATGAGCAAAAGTTTCATCAAAATCAACACCTTATATTTGCGAATATCCTTGAGCAAGGAGCCTAGCTTTATTTATGACAATCGTCCCGAATTCGTCTGATTTGTTCTTATAGATCCACTTTGTTCCAGCGATGTTTACTCCTGGTGGCTTAGGGACAAGTTTTCATACTTCTTGTCTTTTAAACTGATTTAGTTCTCCGTGCATTGAGTTCTCCCAAGCATTTTCACTGAGTGCTTCCTCAACATTTTTGGGCTCTATTGAAGAAATAAAACATGAATAGTGACAGACATTCTGAAGTTCTCTTAGAGTCATAACTCTAGCATTGGCATCTCCAGTGATGTCTTCAGACGGGTGTCTTTGATGTACCTATTTAACAGGTTTTTGAACAATATTTTAGGTATCATTGGGTTGTTCAACAATACTTTCATTATCATATTTCTCCTCGGTGTCACTAATCAAAGGAACAACTGATGTTTCGACTTCAGTCTGCTTTTCTTTAATAACAGTTTCAGAGGGAGGAAGCTGTGCTGCAGTGTGATTGTCTTGGAAAAAATCACTAATGTTATCAATGACCACATTAATTGATTGCATCATGACTTTGGTTCTGAGATTGTATACCCTGAAAGCACAACTGTCAGAGGCACATCCAAGAAAAACTTCCTTCATCACTTTTAGAATCAAATTTTCCTCTATGTTCTCTGTCTTTGAGAATATAGCATTTACTACCGAAAACCCTTAAGTAGCTTAGACTGGGTTTTCTTCCATTCCATAATTTATATGGGGTGTTTAGAGTTTTTGATCTTAAATAGACTATGTTTATAAGATAACAGGCTGTAAAATACAGCTTCCCCCCAAAAGGTTAATGATAAGTTTTTATTATGATGCATTATTCTTTCCATTTCTTGAATATTTCTATTCTTTCTCTCTGCTACTCCATTTTCCTGAGGTGTAATAGGAGCAGAAAATTGATGAATTATTCCAAGACTATTACAGTATTCATATACTTTTGTATCCTTGAATTCTGTACCACGATCACTTCTTATCTTCTTAAGCTTGCGACCTTGTTCATTTTGAATTCTATTCACAAGGATAATAAATAAAAAAAATTGTGCTTTATAAAAGAAACCCAAGTGAACCGTGTATAATCATCTACCATCACTAAAGCATACTTATTTCCTCCAACCGATGCTTGTTGGATTGGACCGAAAAATCCATATGAATAAGATCGAGAGGAGCACGAGTGGTTATATCTCGAGAGATTTTGTGTGGAAATTTCCTTGCTTACCCTTTTGGCATGCACCACAAACACCTTATACTTTAATGTTAATTTTTGGAACGCCTTTGACAAGTTCACGATTAATGAGTACCTAGCATTCGGTAATTGATCTGACCAAACCGTTCATGCCACAAATGAGTTGGCTCAACATTAGTCAAGTTACAGTATAAGTTGGATTGTATACCAAGGAGATAACAATTGTTCATACTTCTTCGTCCTCGAAAAATTACTTTTCCGGACTTATCTTCAATATCACAACCTTTCATGTTGAAGATAAGTTTGTGACCTTTATCACAAATTTGACTGACAGACAGAAGATTAGCTTTCATTACTTTAACATAATCAACATCATGAATTTCGGGAATACCTGGGTGTTTAATAGTGCCCCTTTTTGCTAATAAGACAGCTGCTTCCATCTCCAAAGTTCACGGATCCTCCTTTGTAGTCTTTTGTATTTATGAACCAAGAGAGATCACGTGTCATATGTCTAGTACATCCACTATCCAGAAACCATTGGAATGGTGAGGTTTTTTTAAGTGCAAATGCTCCAAGACAATGTTCATCAATATTAGGATGGTTTGTTAAGTTCTTAAAAAGTTTCTTAACACGGTTAATCAAGCATTTTGTAGAACAAATTTTCTGATTTAAACAATTCCATCCCCTTTTAAAGTAGTTCCTGGTATGACTCTTATTCGACTTTTTAAGATGTCTGAATGAAAGAATTGAGCATTCATGAGAATATTTTGGTTTAGATTCATCAGTGTTTTTCACCAGTTTTCTATCAATCATGATATTCCTGATATCATTTGTATATGATTGGTTCTGTTCAATCCTTTTTTCTAACATTTTAACAAGAGCAGAGGGAAATTCCTCAGAGTCTTCTTTCAGTTCATCTAAAATCTTTAAAACGTTAATCGAATCGTTCATCTGATACAAATTCTCATAGGACGGATCGCACCAAACACAGATTGTTAGATCTTTTCATGTTTGCCTGCTTTGATACCAATTGAAAAGGAGAGGGTACCCAAATATACCTCAAGCTAAAACTTTTCCTTCCTATAAGTCCTTTCTCCGAAAGTGATTGTCTATTGACTGAGTTGAGACAATACAACAAATAGGTTCACACTTCGTGTGATCGTCTATGTATACGAGATCGAGACAATACAACAATGAAGTATATTTACTTGATACAAATGTTCGGACTTAACCAAACACAATAGGATTGCTTATCAAATAAATAGGAATTAACGTTTGTGTAACTTACTTAAATTATAATAAAACAATTATAATGCGGAAATATAAAGTAAATGACACAGCGAGATTTTGTTAACGAGGAAAACCGCATATGTAGAAAAACCCTGGGACCTTGTCCAGAATTGAATACTCTCAGGATTAATCCACTATACGAAATAAACCAACTTCATATAGTTGAGACCAAGCAACTAAACCTACAGTTCACCTAGTTCTGTATGTATTCCCACGCCTCCAATTTATAAATAAGTCACGTACTTGGAACAATTCCTTTGGTTCGTATTCCAAAAAGTAAAGGAACAACAAATTTGTTTGGTATCAACTCTCTTAAACCAAGTGATATGAGCGAACAAAGGCTCTTCTGTTTATCTCAATAAACTCTTTTGTAAGGTCCTTAGATCTATCTTATGTTCAATTACCCAAGGTAATCGTAAGATTTTGCAATGAATATTTTTAATCACAAAGAACCGTATTGATGCCGATCTACTCAACTAATCAATCCAATCTACCACAAGGATATCGATTACAGTTGGAACCTCTTTTTACCGAAACAAGTATTGTGCACACCAAAGATTTATATAACCAAGTCAGAAATCTTCTATCTCTTCTTTGTCTTCAAATCTTCTTAGATCTTCAATAAACACCTGCATACAACTACTGGAATCTCTTGTGATCAATCACACACAGAACGGAGTCTGTTAACAATGAATTATCACAAGATCGTCTTTAGCACTAACAACAGTCTAAAGATTCTTGTCGAAACTTCGAACTAGTTTGAGTGAATTCTTATATCATAAGAGAAGATTCTCAAGCATAAACAAACTAGGTGCAATCAAAGTTCAACCACCGTTATTCAATCAAATCAATCGAAAACAAAAGATAAACAACAATTATCTAGTTTTCCACCAGCGGTACTCGTAGAGCTTCTCAATCCCAAAGAAGACTTTAAATTGAGCGGTCGTAAGAGATTTCGCCTAATTAGGTTACTCTCCTCTCCGAATAGGCGGCTTCACCAGTAACATTACAACAGAGAAAGTTTACTGTCACGAAGGATTAGTTTGCCCGAAATGCAAACTTCAAGTATTTATAGACAAGGAAGTTTGGACACCAAGGAATCTCCAAAACCGAAAATATTCTCAAGATATTCAATAATAATTTCCAAATTCGGTTTTCATAATTCCTGAGAATGCTCTGTCCAAAATATTGATCGAAAATCTCCTTGGAAAATCTTAACTAGCAAATGCACATTACTAATTCTTATTTTCCATGTATATAATTAAAACCTTAATTAAAAGATTCTTAACTTATTTAATTTCGATCCTGGGATTTACTTCCTGTTAACTGTTAAGGAATATCTTTGAACAATAAAAGATACGCATTACTGCACGTGTTCAAAGTGTGTCGACATCCTTACTTTGTAAGTCCTCTTTCATACTTACACACTTGAAACCGATTTACCACGCTTCCAAACAAGTTTAGAATTGGTTCATCTGATTTTAAAGAGCTATGTGATTGATTAAGAACACTCAATCACAAATCATGGGTTTAACGGTTCTACCAAAACAAGTTTCGGTTCTACCTCCATGTGAGTACTGTGCATATTCACATTAATTCCCAAAATTCGGTTGACTAGGTACTAGGGTCGGTTCCCCACATATACATGGTATCTAACTTATATGTATTCCACATGTTCATAGGATCGGTTCCCCTTTTCCTAAAAACGTGTTGCACATGTCCATAGGATCGATTCCCCTTTCTGCCATAAACCTTGTTGCACCCCATACAAGGTTCGATTCCCCTTTGTGATGTGTTGTACCTATTACTAGGATCGGTTCCCCTTTACCCAGAGTTAGGTCTTACAAACTACACAAATTCGATCATACCATCAGGTGATTACTTAAGATCGGTTTCACTAATAAAAGTCATACCAATACAAAAGTCAGGCCTTATGTGAATAGTTTTACCAAGAACACAAACAAGTCATGAGCGGTTATACTAATCACACATATTGGTCGTTCATAAGATATGCAATGAATAACAACCCCAATAACGCCTGGCGATTTCCTTTTCGATTCACAAACAAAGTTCATGAACTTACTTCCTTAAAACACATGTAAAACATTGTTTCCTAGGATAAAATACTCACCTCATACCCATACATATCACAATAGAATTCAAACGATTATGTCGATGTCTTATCTACAAAGTTTAATGGTTAAACAATAAACCTCGTATTGTATTCCTTAATACTATGTCTATCTAGGGTGTTCATGCTTCGCATTTTTGTTTTCAATATGCATGACTTGAAAGATACGTTAGGGAATGAAACAGTTCAAGTCAAATATCAGTAACCTCAAGTGGAAGGATGATGTTGTGGTTGTAGCTCCTCACTTTTTCACTTCTTCAAGTCTTCGCAATACTTGTAATGTCTCATATCCTAATACTTTCAAGCTAACCTATACGAAGTTGACTCTAGTACATTTAATCAAGCGACTCTTAAATGAGTTTTGGTTCACTAAAATATGAGAACCAAAATTGACATACCAACGTTTGGTGGGTTCAACCGAGCTATGCTCTAACACAAACCATAAAGGAAAGTCCTGTCTTTCCAAAACACCTAAAGGGAAAAGTCATGGAAGGAAATAAAGGAATTCAAGGGAAATCATTCAGCAATGGTTCATCTGTTGTAGAGAAAACACTTTTCATACCACGAAGAGCAGCCTGCTTCAACTTCAACTCCTGAGACAGTTTCTCGATTACCGATTTATGATTAATGAGATTCATGGAAGGAATCCTATCCATTTTAGTTCGCAAATTTCGGATTTTGGAAGTCCCTTCACATAACCATGAAACATTAAATTTGAAGTCTACACACATGTCTTGAGGATACTCCTGATATTCAACCACTCATTCAAAAGCAGCATGCCTGATCATACTACACATTTGGTCATGGAAATGTGTCTGTACTTATTCAATATTCAGGCGTACAACTTAGCATACTTCGCTGACACGCTGAACCCCCTAATTAACACGTGATTTACATGAGGAGCATCAAATTAAGGGTCGAGGGTGCAGTCACATACTCAATATCGTCGGTCGCCTCCATTATCTCTCGGTCATTCCTGCAACGTCATCCCAGATACATGCAGCTAACGCAAATCCAACAAGGGCGTTCATCTTCTCAAAGCACTAAAACTACGAGAGAAGTTGAGCAAGAATAGTTTAAATCTATCCAGATAATTCAGCCAGTTAAACAGAGCAAAATATGTACATACACGTACATCCGAAGAATTGAAGATCACTGTAGCTGCTCGAGTGACACCTGCAATCCTCCCTGACAGAACCTATTTCTCCTGGGGACTGCCTCCATATTGTCTAGAGGATACCACTCATACGCCCACTGAACAACTTAAAGTCAAGGCCTCTTGCAATCGAGCACAACCGAGTTCGAAATTTTTTGAAATTCACTAGAGAGGCTGGAGACAGAAATTGGTACAACTTCTACACCCTCTGGTCCAGGAAGAAGAATCGTCACGTGATTAAGATGAGTCCTAACATTCGTATAGGACACTTCGAAGAAGTCATCATCCATATTTGGAATGTATTTGGAATCATTAATTCCCCTTGGCTTAGTAGCGGAAGTATCCCTAGGTGACACTTTATCCAACTAGAATTTTTTTACGCTCCTAGTTACTGTTGGGTGGCTACGTGTGCAAAAGAGAATAAAGCACCTTCCTTGAGTTCTTTATGCTCGCATTAATGCTGATCATAACCATTGGAGATTGCTTTGTTGTTGTTGATACTCGCTCTACCGCTGCTAACAAAGAAAGTCAATCACATCGAGTTAAACGTGGATATTGCACTCACATTTAAAATACGAAGACGAGATGAACTTACCTTGCTGCTGGTTGGTGTACATGAAGATGGGTGGGTCCTGATGTTCGTGCAAAACAGGAAAGAGCATAAGCTCCCTTTATACCTGACGAAAATTTTAAAGCTGGAAAGGGTTTCTTTCTCTCGCTCATACGAACGGGATTAGGAGAATCTGGTTGAGCTCCAAAGACTTGACCGGACACGCCGCTTTGTTTTTCCTACCATTGATGAGCAAGAACGGTAATTTGTTAGTAGGTCCTGATTGAAAGAAGCTTCACCAGTACGACTGCGAAGGAAGTTCAAACCAACCTACATCCCTCTGGTAACATCTATCTACTTCATCTTATTGGTTTTGTTTTTCGTCTGTCACCATCTAGTACTTACCCCGCAACAATGTCACTGTTACATGCTAAGCAGGGGACTTAATGTTGATGGTGGTTTTTAGTTTAGGGAACCTGACCCGACATCAGAAGTAGTAGACATTGATATGTCTATATTACATTTGAAGAATATATCAAAATATGATGAGTGCCTATGCCGCTCTTCATATTGTATTGAAACTCAAGCTCCTAGATGAATTTTTCACTAGTATAGAGCCTAATGAGTATTTAAGCTCGTAGTTTCATTATTCACTAATGAAATGGAGCCATTTAAAAGTGATGAGTGCCTAAGCCTATTCACTCATATATAGTAATTCATTATATCTGTGTATATAAAATTTACTCAGAATGGTGCATGTAGCAACAATCCCAAATATTCTATAAATTTTATCTTGCACCAGCATTATTCACTAATGCATGGCATGCCTGGTATTTTCCTATGCTATGTTCCTCAGTTGAACTCTCAATATTGGCATGACATGACGATTAATGTTCACTTGCAACGGAGTAGCACGAATCTCCCGAAGTGTCAGTATTGAGATCTGCATGAAAACACTCACACAGGCTACACCACTCTCTGATAAAGAGATTTTCGTGTCAATGCACTTTTAATTGAAAGTTAGCATGATCGACACGCTTAAATTCCTCAAGGAAAACCTAGACTGTCCATGTCAGTATTAAAGAGCAATCACGACCACACGATTTCGCCAGACAATTCGACAAGCCTAGCCTCTTCCCAGCGGAACTAGGTAATCGCCATGATGACCACCGGAGGGTCCACTAGCATCCCAACCGATCGGATCCCTTTAGTTCACCCACAACACCCTGATCGCTGACCAAAACCAAGGTGATCGCGCTGCGAAAGAAAAGCTCAAACGAGCTAGACCGACCATAACAGTCTCAAAATCATCACATCCGTCCAACTTAGCCAGCCAAGTTGGACGGATTAGATCGTGTTTCGAACGACTAAAGAGGCGCCAACATGATCGTTGGCGGCTCATCTCCATCCCCAGCTGATCGAACTACATGCGGCGATCCAGAAGCACGTCGAATCGCTTTCCCAAAGTAGGGCGATCGCGCGCTTATAAAACCCTAAATTGAATAAGCGACGTTACGCAACTGGCGCAAATCGATCACGGCCGTCTATCTTCGCCAGCCTAGTCGGATAGCCTAGATCTAATATCAGGAGGCCAACGAGATGCTTGCACACTCACCAGCAACCCATCTGTGCATATACCTAATGGGCCTGTCCAAATCGGTGGAAAACACCACAAATCGTTTGGCCCAATGGTAGGGTGGTCGCATGGCTTCAAACCCTAAATCATCTCGTCCGTCCAACTTCTCTAGATTGGTCGGACGGTTTAGATCGGATTCTAGATGGCCAACAGGGTGACGCCGTGATTACCGACCACCCCTCCTCCATAGGGAACGACCGACCAAGTCATGACTCGTTTGTAGGATCCCAAAACGATCACTCAAAGGTGGACATTCGCGCTACTTGTATGATTCAACAACAGTCATTAACTGCCACAAATCGTCTCAGACACTCAATTTGGCTAGCCGATTTAAACGGTCCAGATCTAACCTGGATCGACCAATAGGATTTCAGAATGACTACCAGTCGCCACTCTCTTATAGGGACAGATCGACCACTCCCTGGGAGGCGGGCATAGCTCCTACCAATTCCTTGAAAGAGGGTGGTCACGCTCCTTTTAAGACATTCAAATCGCGACTAATTTGGACGATCTCTAAAACAACGATGCTTGCTTCTTATCGGTTATTTTTAGCAGCTTGATTAAAACGATGCTTCATGTACATCAATTATAAACGACGCTTTATAAATATTTATTTCACAAATAATTTTATTATTTGACCTAAAAGCACTATATGCTACTTTAAGCAGCGAGTCTCATGACCTGACTCATTCAGCAGTATGTTGTATATATTTTCTTACAGAATACTCGAGACATCAAACATGTCACAAACTAGGGGATGCTTACTGGGGTATTGGTCTGGCGGTTTACATCGTGCGGCGCGCAACACACCCACTACGAGAAAGTGTCAGGAAAACGCGAACGGTTAACAAAAATAAGAGAGTAGTGGGTGAAAGGGTGATCGGTCTTCCCTCATAATGGAAACATGATGATCACCACCTTTCGCACAACCCCACTTCTCCACTACTTAACTGCCTCCACTTCCTACGAGATAAGGGTGCACTCAATGACTTGTATAAATAGGTTTTAAACCTATTTCAATACACAAGTGATCAACACAGGTATCCAGAAAACACCAAGAACTGATAGCTTACATTCTAAAATCCAGTTCCACATTCTGATACAAGTCATAAAACAACCACACCTTCGTAATTAAACATTCTGATCTCAACACCTTCTTCACATCCCTCCCTAAGATCAACCCTTCTCCTTCACTTTGTGACCGAATTGAACCTGGAACAGCCATTTCTTGGTTTAGGCCAGAGTCTTACAGATTGATCTCTCGAATCTAAAGTACTCCTATGCAGTACATTTGTTTAGGGTTTGAATTCGTTTCTCATCAACACACCCAAATTTACCAAAAACAGCAGAATCAGTTTTTACCCCAATACAGTTAATTGAAGTTGATTTATGAGAACTCGAGTTCATTTCTTATAGGTTGGATCGCACCAAACACAGATTGTTAGATCCTTTCGTGTTTGCCTGCTCTGATACCAATTGAAAAGATGAGGGTACCCAAATATGCCTCAATCTAAAACTTTTCCACCTATAAGTCCTTTCTCCGAAAGTGATTGTCTATGGACTGAGTCGAGACAATACAATGAATCGGTACACACTTCGTGTGACCGTCTATGGATACGAGATCGAGACAATACGACAAAAAGATAACTTATGTGATTGACTGTGGATACAAAATCGAGACAATACAACAACGAAGTATGATTACTTGATAATAGGTTCGGACTTAACCAAAGACAATAGGATTGCTATCAAGTAAATAGGAATTAACGTTTGTGTATTTTACTTCTAATTATAATAAAAATAATTTTTCGGAAATAGAAAAGTAAAATACACATCAAGATTTTGTTAACGAGGAAACTGCAAATGCAGAAAACCCCCGGAACCTTGTCCAGAATTGAATACTCTCAGCATTAAGCCGCTATACAAAATCTAAACCAACTTCGTATAGTTGAGACCAAACAACTAAACCTATAGTTCACCTAGTTCCCTCAGTATCCCTGCGCCTCCAACTTGCAATAAGTCACGCACTTGGAACAATTCATCTGGTTCGTATTCCAAACAGTAAAGGAACAACAAATCTGTTCGGTAACAACTCTTTTCAAACAACGTGATATGAGTTTGACAAAAGGCTCTTTATTTTATCCCAATAAACTCATTTGCCAGGTTCTTAGATCAATCTATTTAACAACTACCAAAGTAATTGTTTAGACTATGCAATCAATACTATTAATCACAAAGAAGTGTATTGATGCCGATCAACTCAACTAATCAATCAAGGTTATCACAAGATAAACCGATTATAGTTGGATCCCCAGCCGATCAAGTTTTGTGCACACCAAAGATTATGAACTCAAATAAGAAATATTCTTTGTCTTCAAATCTTCTTAGATCTTCAATAAGCACCTGCACACAAACAACTTGAATCTCTTGTGATCAATCACGATCTACAAACGTCTGTATATCTACAAGACGTCTGTTAACGATGGATTATCACAAGACGTCTTTAGATCTACAAACAGTTTTAAAGATTCCCGTCGATACTTTGATCTAGTTTGAGTGAATCTTATATCATAAGAGAAGATTCTCAAGCATAAACAAACTAGGTGCAATCAAAGTTCAACAACCGTCAGTCAATCAAATCAATCGAAAAATAATAATAAACTGCAATTATCTAGTTTCCCACCAACGGTACTCGTAGAGCTTCCCAATCCCAAATAAGTCTTTAAGACGAGCGGTCGTAAGAGATTTCGCCTAATTAGGGTACTTTCCTCTCCTAATAGACGGTTCCACCAGTAAAAATACAACTAGGTAGTTTTTCTGTCTATGAGGATTAGTTTGCTCGAAATGCAAACTGAAAAGGCGAGGGTATCCAAATATACCTCAAGCTAAAACTTTTCTTACCTATAAGTCCTTTCTCCGAAAGTGATTGTCTATGGACTGAGTCGAGACAATGCAACTAATAGGTTCACACTTCGTGTGATCGTCTATGGATACGAGATCGAGACAATACAACAACGAAGTATGTTTACTTGATACAAAGGTTCGGACTTAACCAAACACAATAGGATTGCTTATCAAGTAAATAGGAATTAACGTTTGTGTAATTTACTTTATTTATAATAAAATAATTATAATGCGGAAAATAAAAGTAAATGACACAGCATGATTTTGTTAACGAGTAAACCGCAAATGCAGAAAAACCCCGGGACCTAGTCCAGAATTGAATACTCTCAGGATTAATCCTCTACACAAAATTACACTAACTTCGTATAGTTGAGACCAAGTAACTAACCCTATAGTTCACCTAGTTCCGTCTGTATTCCCACGCCTACAATTATATGAATAAGTCACGTACTTGGAACAATCCCTTTGGTTCGTATTCCAAACAGTAAAGGAACAAGAAATCTGTTTGGTATCAACTCTATTCAACCAAGTGATTTGAGTCGGACAAAGGCTCTTCCATTTATCTCAACATAAACTCCTTCGTCGGGTCTAGATCTATCTTATGTTCAATCACCCGAAGGTAACCGTTTAAGATTAAGCCAACAACACCTTTAATCTGAAGAACCGTATTGATACCGATCTACTCGTTTAATCAATCCAATCTACCACAAGGATAAATCAATTATTAATTGGATCCTCTTTTACCGAAACAAGTATTGCGCACACCAAAGATTATAAAACCCAAGTCAGATCTTCAATATCTTCTTTGTCTTCAAATCTTCTTAAATCTTCAATAAAAACCTGCACACAATCACTTGAATCTCTTGTGATCAATCACGCACAGAACGGAGTATGTTAACAACGGATTATCACAAGATCGTCTTTAGACTTAAAAACAGTCTAAAGATCCCTGTCGAAACTCTGATCTAGTTTGAGTGAATCTTATATCAGAAGAGAAGATTCTCAAGAATAAAAAACTAGGTGAAATCAGATTTCAACCACCGATAGGCAATCAAATCAATCGAAAACAAAGATAAACAACAATCATCTAGTTTCCCACCAACAGGTCGCGCTAGAGCTTCTCAATCCCAAAGAAGACTTTAAATTGAGCGGCCGTAAGAGATTTCGCCTAATTAGGTTACTCTCCTCTCCCAATAGGCAACTACACCAGTAACAACAACAAAAGAGTAAATTTGTTGTTACGAAGGATTAGTTTGCTAGAAAGGCAAACTTCGTGTATTTATAGACAAGGAAGTTTGGACACCAAGGAATTTCCAAAACCGAAAATATTCTCAAGATATTCATAAAAGCACAGATTCAGTTTTCATAATTCCTGGAAATGCTCTGTCCAAAAATAACGATCGAAATCTTTCGGAAAATCTAATTAGTAAATGCACCACCAGTTCTGTAATTTCCATACAAAATGAAATTAATAACCTTAATTAAAAGATTCTTAACTTACTTATGTTTCGATCCTGGGATTCTCTTCCCTTAGCCGTTAAGGAATATCTTTGAACAATTATAGAAATAAACATTCACAGCACGTGTTCAAAGTTTGTCGACATCTTTACTTTGTAAGTTCTCTTTCACACCTACAACCTTGAAACCGATTTTCCATACAAATCCGATCATACCACAGGTGATTACTTAAGATTGGTTTTACTAATAAAAGTTATACCAATACATAAGTCTGACCTTTGTGAATAGTTCTACCAAGAACACAACAAGTGGTGAACGGTTATACTCTATCACACATATTGTTTGTTCATACGATATGCAATGAATAAAAAAACCAATAACACCTGGCAATTTCCTTTTTGGTTCACAAACAAGTTTATGAACTTACTTCCTTAGAACAC
Source organism: Papaver somniferum (assembly GCF_003573695.1). Lineage (NCBI taxonomy): Eukaryota > Viridiplantae > Streptophyta > Magnoliopsida > Ranunculales > Papaveraceae > Papaver > Papaver somniferum. The sequence continues at coordinate 195,144,389 of NC_039364.1, read as the reverse complement.
ATGTAAACATTGTTCCCTAGGATGAAATCCTAACCTCATACCCATACATAATCACAATAGCATTCAAATGATTATGGCGATGTCTTATCTACAAAGTTTAATGGTTAAGCAATATACCTCGTATTGTATTCCTTAATACTATGTCTATCTAGAGTTCAAATATGCTTCGCAGTTATGTTTTCAATATGCACGACTTGAGAGATACGTTAGAGAATGAAACATTTCAAGTCAAAAATCACTAACCTCAAGTGGAAGGATGATTGTTGTCATTGTAGCTCCTTGCTTCTTCACATATTCAAGTCTTCGCAATACTTATAATGTCTCATATCCTAATACTTTCAAGCTAACCTATACGAAGTTTAACTCTAGTACATAATCAAACGACTCTTAACATGAGTTTTGATTCACTAAAATATGACAACCAAACTTGACATACCAACGCTTGGTGGGTTCAACCGAACAATGCTCTAACAATCTACCCCTTTGTAAATTTTAGTGAAAAACTCTTACATCATATGGATAAACAAATTACAAGAATTCATTACACTCCACTTGATTCCCGATTCAACGGCACAATAAAACTGCTTACATTCAATCCTTGAAAATGTCGCTGTTGACATTATAATAACAAAGCAAATACTCCCCCTAAGGAAGATAGGTAGATATTCAATCCGCACGTCTTTGTTATACCAATTTTTATGACATGTTACTCCCCCTTAGTCCTTGCTTTCACTCTTTCGTTAGATAAAACATTCAAGTGCCAATGTTCTTTTCCCTAGCGATGCCAATCAATATAAAATATCAATTCCAGCATCACCTGTTTTCTCCATATATTTCTCCCCCTCTTTGTCACAAAAATGACAAAGAAACGAAAAAATAAAGGACAACACGAAAAGAATCTTGCAAATCTCATAGAATAGACTTGCAAATCTGTAGAGTTAGGCACGAGGGTTCCACACATCACATTCTGATAACCAATATCAAAACCGAAACTAAAAGTAGTCTTATTTTGATATGTTAATTATCAAGGAAACAATTGTCCGAAACAATTTTTCCAATTTAGTTTAGAAAACCAAAAACAACTAATCACATTAGTCCCTTTGCTAAACCGATTTTTCAAAAACAACCGCTTAATTCGATAAGACCATAATAAAGATAAACTCCATTTTCTCATCAGGTTCTAATTATCCATAAACTTAGACCTTTCAATTTTAAACAAGCCAAATACTAGGTTAGTTAACTAGCATTTCCTTGTTTAGGCATTCAATTAGACTTGAATAACCGAAACCTCACTTTGATAAGACAAACTAAGATCAAAATTAACTTAGTTTCTTATCCGGAATCGAATTGGACTAACCAACTCATCCCTTACACATATTATTTCGTTAAGCCATAAATAATTCATGCAAACCAAAATAAATCCACTTGCATAATTATTCACCTCAACCAGAAGCAATTGAAACAACATAGACATTGAAAGCACCGAATTGCACCGTAATTTTGTAAGCCTAAACGATTGATACCATACAAAAGCAAGATAACAATAGTTTTTCTTAACCGGAACCAATTGAATCACACACACACATCAATTGTACTGAAATTTTGTAAGCCTAAACGATTGATATCACACAATAAAGAAAGATAACAATAGTTTTTCTTAACATGAACCGATTAAAACACACATCCACACACACATCATGGAATAAATATCAATTGAACCTAAATTTTGTTAACCAAATGCAACAAATATATATAATATAAACTCAGGCTTTTCTTAAACAGGAAAACAACTAACTAACAAGATTGTTACCTCAAATTTCGCATCCACTTCTCCAATATGATAGCATCTTCGACCAGGGAGAATTGATATCGAAATATCACCACGTTGTCATCTGTATGCATAAACAAAAGAATAACAACACACCTCAACCTTTACCAGAGAAAGGTTGAAAACCGGTTTTAACAATTGCAAGCAAAAGTTGAAAACCGTCGAAATACATATCCTTTTATGTTAAACCAAAACCGATAGAACATATTGTTACTTTTTCACATATTGTTTCTATTAGAACCCCTCATAATCCTTTGATAAAGCCTACTGTTAGAGCACTGCTTGGTCAAACTCGCATGTGTTGTTATATCAAGCGTGTTTGTCAATATTAGTGATCAAAACTATAAGTCTTGATTTCTAGTCTATTATAGCTAAGTCTCGGACTAGGATAGTAAGTGTAGTTGAGCTCAAGGACTTCATGGCGATTCATCATACAAGTGTAAGAACTACTCATGGAACCGGTGGAACTTCTCGAAAAAAGGTATGTGAAGACTTGAACTTATTTGTCACTCAAAAGTCTATCTATTTTATCTCATACTTCTTGAGACAAAAGTCGTATGCTATATATATAGACTTAGATTATACACATTTGGTATTTCGAGCCGAGTATATCTCGCCTATCTATATCTCGAAATATGTGTTGGTAAGCGTTTCGCTTCGACCATGTTTTTCTTTACCTAGTGACGCAAGTCATGTATGTTTCAGTCATCTTGAAAATTGCTTTGACGAGAAATAGTGTAACAACTACATAACGTCCTCTAAGAATGTTTCAATGATTGGAATGAGAGTTTAGATTACACAACCATAGTGCACATAATTATGTTATGGAAACACATATGTGCATAAGTCCCATACTGGAAATTATCTAGTAGCCAAGTCCGCGAACTCAGTCCGCGAACTGCCGAAGTTCTCAAACCCGAGAATTTCTGCTGAGTTATCAAACTATGTTGCGTGAGCCAAGTCCGCGAACCCAGTCCGCGAACCAGCGAAGCTCTCGAACCCGAGAATTTCTGCTGAAGTTTAAAAACTCTTTCCAGTACTTCAAGTCCGCGAACCTAGTCTGCGAACTTGTATAGGTTATATATCTAAAGATTATTTCTAAACTTAACTCATAAAGACTAAGGAATGCTTTTGCAAACCATGGCTATAAAGTTCATGAACCGATTCATGTGAATCAAATCATCTTTGCTTCAGTTGTGTTTTGTGTAGTACATGAGATCTCCTTGCAATTGAACAACTCTCTAACTAGTTCATATGAGTCATTTGAACTAGTTATGGTGAAGAACAAAGTGGTTGGTATGAAATGCTCAAATGGCTAACCTTTTGGTTGACTATTATTGAACCAACTAATGCACACGTTTGGGTACGGTTTTCAAACCTAGAAGCGTGCATTTCATTTGTGTATAACAAGCTAAGATTTCGATCTAACGGTTGAGATATATTAGCATGAATCTAAATCAGGTTTTCATCTAACAATGGATAACGTTTGCTTTGTGAGCAAGGCGAAACCCTGATTTGAAAGACTATATAAGGGGACATCTAGAAACTCTACAAACTAATCCCCACACGTCCGTGTGATACTAGTTTGTAAGCTAGAGTCGATTCTCCTTTAACCTTTGGTTTTCTTCTTCTAAAACCAGGTTAACGACTTAAAGACTTCATTGGGATTGTGAAGCCAGACCGATACTACTTTTATCGTAGTTGTGTGATCTGATCTTGCATCTTCTATCGTACGAGTGCAATCATATTGATTATCTTGAGATCGTGAGAGTTCTCCGATAGGCAAGATATAAAAGTAATCACAAACATCTACATCTCATCGTTTGTGATTCCACGACGTCTTGTTTCGCTACCATACGATTAAGATTGTTGTGAGGTGATTGATTAATCTAGGTTGTTCTTCAGGAATATAATACCGGATTATCAATTGGTTTCTGTTCACCTTGATTTTATATCAAAAGATGAAACAAAAACTTTAGGGTTTTTCTGTGAGAGACAGATTGATCCTTTGGTAGACTTGTCTGTGTGAGACAGATTTGTTTATTGTTAAAGCCTGCGATTTTGGGTCATAGCAACTCTTAGTTGTGGGTGAGATCATCTAAGGGAATCAAGTGCGTAATATCCTGCTGGGATCAAGAGGCGTAGGGGTGCAACTGTACCTTGGATCAGTGGGAGACTGATTGGGGTTCAACTACAGTCCAGTCCGAAGTTAGCTTGGAGTAGGCTAGTGTCTGTAGCTGCTTAATACAGTGTGTATTCAATCTGGACTAGGTCCCGGGGTTTTTCTGCATTTGCGGTTTCCTCGTTAACAAAACTTCTGGTGTCTTTGTTTTTTCTTTTCCGCATTATATTTGTTTATATAATAGAAATAATACAGTTTGTGTGTTAGATCAATCAATTGGATAGTCCGACCTAACGGTTGTTGATTGATATTAGTTTGACCCTTGGATATTGGTCTTTGGTACCGTCCAAGTTTATCTCTCTTTAATCGAGACTCGCTTTTTTGCTTGGGTAAGATTAAATCGAGAGACTGAGATATAAACTCTTTGATATATCTTTTTATTCATTGAGTCTAACTGTCTAGTTAATTCTCATAAAAAGTATATTGGAGTTTGTCCATACAGAGTGCTAAGAGAAATATTGGGTGGTGTTGTTAGACCCCCGCTTTTTCAATTGGTATCAGAGCAGTAAAACACGTTTAAGACCTCATAAGTCTGTGTTTGTAGAGATCTGACTCTATGGACAAGAGCACTATCTCTGATAACGCAATACCAGACGTTCGGGTAAGTTTTAAAGTTCTGAAACTTCTGAGAAAAACTCTAATCCTTGTCCATCTACTGAATCTACGTCGACTGGAAAAAATCTCTTGATGAACAGTTTGACGATCTTTCTGATGATAGTGATTCAGAAGAAGGACAGAGTGTTGATGAGGAAGTCTCTCAATATATAAGTTTTTCGACTGTGATTTTAAAGAAAAGAAGTCAACAACCTGTCTGAGGAAATACATGGGACCTCTCTGTCAAGAAAACAGAAAGTAGAGAAAACTCTTTAAAGGTTATGATGGTGGATATAAGCTCTTATAATCTACCGTTAAAGACCATAAAGAAGAAGTTCACTCAAAAATTACTGAATGTGATAATCTTCGTCATAACCTCTTCGTGTTTAAAGAAAGACTTGCTCAAACTGAAGCAAAATGTGAGTCTCAACAGAGTTGTTTTATTGACAAAGAACGCAGTTTTCTGAGTAAAGAAAAATCCTTGGAATCTGACCTTGCAACTGCTCTTGATAAAGTGAAATCACTGGAAGAGAATCTTAAAAGGTTCAATACTAGCTCTACAAAATTATCTTCTATGATTGGAACATGTAGAGAACATCGTGATACACGTGGTCTGGGCTATAAAGGAATAGACGCTCCAATCTCTAGTAAGATTAATTTTGTGAAAGTTATTGATAATTCTCCATGTGAAAAACCTTTGGCAGCTTGCAATGTTTTTAAAAACAATGACTCATCTCTTCTAAATCCACTCATAAGAGAACAGTAAAAAATAAGCATTTTAACTGCTACTACTGCGGGAACATGGGACATTCTGAGCTAAGATGTCGTATTCGATTACGGAATGAAAAACTTCGTAACATTCTTACATGGATGTCTAAAGAAGTTGTTAAACCAGTATCACACATTGTTGGAATAAAAGGGAGCTCCTATCCTCAAAGGATATATAATGATAAGTCATTTCTCAACTGTTTACTCAAAATGAAGAGTGTCTACAACGACAAAAGGAAGAATGACAAAAGTGTGACTGATCCTGTGAGCATCTCAGGAAAGAGAAGAAGACATAGAAGAAAGAAAAAAGAGTTAGGTTCCTCTGTTCCTGTAAAAAGGGACTGTGAATCCAAGTCTTCCAAATCAAACTTCTTACATGTCAACAATCGAGTATCTGATCTAAAGATTAGCATAAACAAACTCAGACGGGATATCAGGAAAACATGGAAAGTTGTTAACCCAGGTACTTCTAAATCTTCTCTAGATAATGCTTCTTCAACTAAACCAGGTACCTTGATAAATACTGTTGATAAGAAAGGAGAAGTGAATATTTGAGCAAGGTGATCATTTTATTTCACCCTGACTTGCTTATGTTGCATCTCCTTTAGTAAAAAGAGATGCTCATGATTCTCAAGTGTTTCCTCTTGAGAAAGCCGTCAGGATCACTCTGTTATTGTTTTTAGGTTCTGTACTCCGTTTGCTCCTCAACATCTGTGTTCTTTTAGGCTTTCTTGGCCTAGCATGGGCCTTGTTCTCCTGTACACGCACCAGCCCACACGAACGATTATGTTCCCACGGTTTAATGGAAGACCGTATTTATATAATATGTTTCAGAAGAACAAAAAGATATACTAAAGTCTTTTTGGTGCACAATGGAAGGAAGCAACAAAGTCGATGATGCTGAGTTATGTCCTATTATTATCTCATGTTTTCATGCTCTTGATCATGTAAACAATGACAAACTACCAGTTCAGATTTCTTCACAATTTTTAGGAAATCTTCTTGGAGATTTTGAGGTTGTATGAGAGCAACTTCGTATTGCAATCAGGAACCTTGATTTTCTGAAAGGCGAACTTAAGAATGCGAATGAGGAGCTCGTTCACGTTCAATCCCTGGTTGCAGACAAGATTTAGGTTTCATCAGATCTTTGTTCTTACTTGCCTAGGATGTCTTCTTTTTGGATTAGTTGGAAGAATAACTAGTGCTTTGAATAGCGATGATTGTGACTACACATAACTATTATTTTTCATCTTCTTGTATTATTTTATCGGTTTATTTGGTTTAAATTCTAAAAATATGTGGAGGATGATGGTTTGCAATATTTAATCTTATGGTTTGTTATATTTCAATATGTTATAGGATTTTGGTGTTTACGTCCGTGAACTATGTTGTCCCATATTTTGTCAAAAGTAAAGTCGTTCATGATCAGTATGTACGTATTGATTTAAGGATGAATAGACTTTTGAAAAACACAAAAGGTAAGCCTATATTGTCAAATCTTTGATGGAAGATAGGTATAAATCTTTTGTGAACAAGGATAAAGTCTATTATTATTATGATTGAAAATAGAATAGATCCTTGTGTATTCCACAATATTGATCTTCATTGATTCATATCCTATGAAATACTATGAGGCTCCGTAATATGTCTTATGTTGAGCACGATACGACTGAGTTGATTATTTTTGATTAGCTTGGTTGGTTGTTCCGTAAGGTATGTTATGTTGAGCATTTGTGAACTAAATTAATCATCTTGTTTGGTTATTTAGTTATTTGCTCCGTAAGTTATCCTATGTCGAGCAAAGCAAATGACAATTAAATTGATTACTTTCGTGATTAGTTTGGTTGTTTGTATTTCAATTAGATTAATTATGGGTTCTCTTGTAATTAGTCTAGTTGAGCATTTATATATTGCATGAGATTCTTCTTGTGTTGAGTATATGAACGGTTATCCTAATCATTGTCTAATGGTTATGCTAGTCATATGTTCCGTAAGTTTACTTATGTTGAGCATAAACAATTAAGTTGAGCACTTTTGTGTTTAATTTGATTGCATATTTCAATTAAATTAATCATGGGTTTACTTGTGACTAAATTGATTGAATTTTTTGGATATAGAAAATCATTTTCAGGGTTTTTGGTGTCCAATTAAAAATCCTTTGTTTCTCTCGAAATTAAGTTCGCTCTTGTTGTTCCCTTGGGAATGACATCTAATGGGGGAGAGTTATTTTTAACTTGTGCTTAATGGTCATATCTTGAGGGGTGAGCGGATGTGGAATTTTAGAGGGGTTATCTTATATATTTAAACTCCTTGATGAATGCTATTAGCTTCGGTTATATGATTGCATCTAAATTAAGATGATGTGAGTCCTTTCTTTTAGTCATGAAATGTCTCTTGTGCAAATTTCATTATGATCTCGTTCTTGTACCTTTGCCAATTTTATTGACAAAAAGGGGGAGAATTAATATGTAGTTCACACTACAAATACATATGGTTTTCGGATCATTGTGTAAGGGGGAGTGGTTTCCATGATCGAGATGGAGTGTTGACTAAGGGGGAGTGATACATATCACCATAGTATTATTGTTGAAGTTATGATACAATTGGACTTTGACACTGTGTAATAATACTATGACACTGTATAACAATGATCGAGACCAATGCTTTCTCATTGTTATAGCTATGGATCTTCAACAACGGTGATGCTAAACTTACAACCTTTGGGATCATTGGAGTACTTGGAAGAACGAAGATTTCAAGGAATGTTGAAGATTAGACTTATGAAATAGGAGCTAGTAAAGTTTCATTATCTTTTTTGTATTCCATATGTATTGATAGTTTTGTCACTAAAATTGACAAAGGGGGAGATTGTTAGAGCACTGCTCGGTCAAACTCACATGCGTTGCTATATCAAGCGTGTTTGTCAATATTAGTGATCAAAACTATAAGTCTTGATTTCTAGTCTATTATAGCTAAGTCTCGGACTAGGATAGTAAGTGTAATTGAGATCAAGGACTTCATGGCGATTCATCATACAAGTGGAAGAACTACTCAAGGAACCGGTGGAACTTCTCGACAAAAAGGTATATGAAGACTCGAACTTATCTGTCACTCAAAAGTCTATATATTGTATCTCCTACTTCTTGAGACAAAAGTCGTATGCTACATATATAAACTTAGATTATACACATTTGGTATTTCGAGCCGAGTATATCTCTCCTATCTATATCTAGAAATAGTGTTGGTAAGCGTTTCGCTTCCACCATGTTTTTCTTTACCTAGTGATGCAAGTCATGTATGTTTCAGTCATCTTGAAAATTGCTTTGACAAGAAATAGTATAACAACTATATAACGTCCTCTAAGAATGTTTCAATGATTGGAATGAGAGTTTAGATTACATAACCATAGTGGACATAAGTATGTTGTGGAAACACATATGTGCATAAGTCCCATACTGGAAATCGGATAGTAGCCAAGTCCGCGAACTGCCGAAGTTCTGAAACCCGAGAATTTCTGTTGAGTTATCAAACTATGTTGCGTGAGCCAAGTCCAGTCCGCGAACCAGCGAAGCTCTCGAACCCGAGAATTTCTGCTGGAGTTTGAAAACTCTTTCCAGTACTTCAAGTCCGCGAACCTAGTCTACGAACTTGAATAGGTTATATATCTAAAGATGATTTCTGAACTTAACTCATAAAGACTAAGGAATGATTTTGCAAACCGTGGCTATAAAGTTCATGAACCGATTCATGTGAATCAAATCATCTTTGCTTCAATTGTGTCTTGTGTAGTACATGATATTTCCTTGCAATTGAAAAACTCTCTAACTACTTCATATGAGTCATTTGAACTAGTTACGGTAAAGAAGAAAGTGGTTGGTATGAAATGCTCAAATGGCTAACCTTTTGGTTGACTATTATTGAACCAACTAATGCACACGTTTGGGTACGGTTTTCAAACCTAGAAGCGTGCATTTCATTTGTGTATAACAAGCTAATATTTCGATCTAATGGTTGAGATATATTAGCTTGAATCCAAATCAGGTTTTCATCTAACGGTGGATAGCGTTTGCTTTGTGAGCAAGGTGAAACCCTGATTTGAAAGACTATATAAGGGGACATATAGCAACTCTACAAACTAATCCCCACACGTCCGTGTGATACTAGTTTGTATGCTAGAGTCGATTCTCCTTTAACCATTGGTTTTCTTCTTCTAAAACCAGGTTAACGACTTAAAGACTTCATTGGGATTGTGAAGCCAGACCGACACTACTTTTATCGTAGTTGTGTGATATGATATTTCATCTTCTATCGTACGAGTACAATAATATTTATTGGCTTGAGATCGTGAGAGTTCTTTGATAGGCAAGATATAAAAGTAATCACAAACATATTCGTCTCATCGTTTGTGATTCCACGACGTCTTGTTTCGCTACCATACGATTAAGATTGTTGTAAAGTGACTGATTAATCTAGGCTATTCTTCGGGAATATAAGACCGGATTATCAATTGGTTTCTGTTCACCTTGATTTTATATCAAAAGACGAAACAAAAACTTTAGGGTTTTTCTGTGGGAGACAGATTGATCCTTTGATAGACTTGTCTGTGTGAGAGAGATTTGTTTATTGTTAAAGCCTGCGATTTTGGGTCGTAGAAACTCTTAGTTTTGGGTGAGATCAACTAAGGGAATCAAGTGCGTAGTATCCTGTTGGGATCCGAGGCGTAGGGGTGCAACTGTACCTTGGATCAGTGGGAGACTGATTGCGGTTCAACTACAGTCCAGTCCGAAGTTATCTTGGAGTAGGCTAGTGTCTGTAGTGGCTTAATACAGTGTTTATTCAATCTGGACTAGGTCCCGGGGTTTTTCTGCATTTGCAGTTTCCTCGTTAAAAAAACTTCTGGTGTCTGTGTTATTTCTTTTTCGCATTATATTTGTTTATATATTAGAAATAATACAGTTTGTGCGTTAGATCAATCAATTGGATAGTCCGACCTAACGTTTGTTGATTGATATTGATTTGATCCTCGGATATTGGTCTTTGGTACCGTCCAAGTTTATCTCTCTTTAATCGAGACTCACTGTTTTCTTGAGTAAGATTAAATCGAGAGATTGAGATATAAACTCTTTGATATATATTTTTATTAATTGAGTCTAACTGTCTAGTTGATTCTCATAAAAAGTATATTGGAGTTTGTCCATACAGATTGCTAAGCGAAATATTGGGTGGTGTTGTTAGACCCACGCTTTTTCACCTACCTACTAGGGCTAGAACTTAATCCCGCTAAATCATAAAGTCACCCAAACCATGAGGGTTCACAATATATGAGATCGAATATTAAGGTAGTAAAACCGAAATCAAACATCCCATAAACGTACATAGCAATAAGGTAAAAGCAATTAAGCACGAGCTATGTAAACCGAAAACTGTCACAAGAAAAATTACTAATCAAATAATTTTATTCATAATAGACCAATACAATCAATGAAAGAAATAAAAAATTGATGCATATTTTTTCTTGCAACCTAGTCCTTCATGTCAGAACTGAATGAAGGTGGATTACTACTTTTCATATTTTGAATTTCTTCAAGTAGAAATCCTTGTTGCTTGACCAGAATCTCTTGCAGATGAGAAATTTTCGTGAAGGATTCTGCAAGAGAATGTAATTCTGTCTTTGATTGAACACAAAAATGTGTCAATGCCTTAATACACTGATCTTTCTTCAGAGTATTCTCTCTTTCCTTCTTGCTAAGCCAATCTCCCTTTCTGATTTTACCCTTAATGTCAAGAGATGATCCAGACTTCGTTTTAAGATGATCTTTCTGATCTTGCATCTTCTCCAGAGAAACCATTTGATCATACACATAGTTCGGACAAGAAATGATCAAAATAGGAGAAGAATCTTTTTATATTTTTCATACTTCCGAAAATATAATATTCCTAAAGATACGAATATATCAAATATCTTCAAATACTAGATATTATTTCCATAATCTACACAAAAGTTCCTTGATTTTTCTTCTTGCTCACTCAACAATCGGCATACGAGATGAGGAAAGAATTCTAATACCGATCAGGTGACATTATTATGAGATTTTCTCTCATTATGGAATTTTGAAAAACCAGAGTGTTCTTGGTCTAGTATAGTTTGAAAAGATCTCTTTCCATTACCTTGAACCAACGAAGTATCTTGGGATAGACTGAAATTGCATAAGCAACTTTTAGCAATTCTATTAAGACAGTTTTTGTATCTTGTCTTTGTAGATGGTGGATTTTCGACAAAGGCTAAATTCGTAAACTCATAATCATACGAAACTCTGATTCAGCAATCGGACGTGAGTATCGAGACACGAGTCTCTCATCGAATTCTCAACAGAGAGTACTTTCTCTCAGAGTACATGTAGATATGAAGTCTCACAACTGGACAACGACATATCTCATGAATACTGAATACTTTCAGTGATTATTTCTATATAGCATCACGTGATGGACGGCTCCTAGACAGCTTGCTCTGCTAGTATAAAGCGATAACGTCTTCAGGAACAAACAACGAGTTTACCCTGACTATATAAAAGATATGACTTACCGACAATCTCATATCGGGATGATTAATGCTCCTAGACATCTTGCTCTACAGTATGGAGCCACAAAGCTAATTATTCCTAATTGCTCCAATTCTATGGTCGAATCCACGACTGGTCTCATGGAATGGAGATAACAATTGTTCTGATTTTATGATCTAATCCACGTCTTGATCTCATAAAATATCAATAACTATATTATCTCATTACTCCGATTTCATGATCGAATCCACAACTGGTCTCATAAATGGTAATAGATAAATCTTAATTACTCTGATTCTATGGTCGAATCTACGATCCCATGGAATGGTAATGCTCACTTTATTATTCTGAATTCTTAGTTGAATCCTCAGCTGATCCTATGAATTAATAATAAACATCTTATTGCTCAGTTTTGTGAATTATTCTCCATCGAATTCCACAATTGGTAATAAATAATCAACAACCGGGCGTCTGAGCTACCTCTAAGTAAGCCCCGATTCAAATGGCAAAAGTGTATTCAACGATGATACACTAACAGTCACCGCACGAACGAGTATTTCAAAAATACAACGAAACGACGAACCTATGCAAAATAGAGAAGAAAATAATAAATAATTAAAATATTGACCAGGGTGCTGGGAGCATGGACACACGACCAACCGACCGTGTCGTGGTCAATCCCACGCCAGTTTTTATATTTTAATGCATTTTTATTATTTTTCATGATTTGATGAAAATTCTCTCGTTTTATCAAATTTCCTTCGTCTCGAGGAAACTCCTCGGTTTCATGGTACTTCCATAAATGCATAAAAAATAATATAAAATTAAGGAAAGGAATGTGGGGCGTGACCATTGGACAACCTGACATTCCTTGGTCCCAACCGGCCCCACACCCACGGTTTCTTATTATTTTATTATTATTATTATTATTATTATTTCTCTAATTTCATGAAAAAACTCCTTGATTTCATGGTATTTTTGCATAAATCATCAAATAATAATAAAATAAATTATGAAAACTTGTGGGACCAGGCCTTGGCCGGCCGGCCTTTCCTTAGCCGATCCCACACGCCCCTTTGTTTAATTATTTTATTATTAGTTTTCCTTGAATTCATCAAATTCCTTGATTTCATGGTATTTCTCACAAATTAGGAAAAATTCCCTCAAATCATCAAAAATACCTAAAAATATTAAAAATCATGAAACTCGTGGGACCGGGCCCAAGCCGTCTGGCCATGCCTCCGCGGTCCCACACGCCCTTGTTTTTATTATTTTAATATTTTTTGTTTCCCTGAACTCATAAAAACTCCTTCAGTTCATGGAAACTCCCTAAATTCATCAAATTTCTCAAAATTCATGAATTTTTTATAAAATCATTATAAAATTAGGAAAACTTATGGGACCGGGCCCTGGCCGGCCAGTCATGCCTTCCATGGTCCCACACGCCCTTGTTTTATTATTTTAATATCTTTTGGTTCCTTGAACTCATGAAAACTCCTTCAATTCATGAAAACTCCCAAAATTCATCAAATTTCTCAAAATTCATGAATTTTTCATAAAATCATCAAAATATTATAAAATTAAGGAAAAGGCACCACGGGACCGTGGTCACGACCGGCCGACCATGCCTTAACCACGGCGGTCCCACGCCTCCTCATTCCTTATTTTATAATTATTTTTCATCATCTCATGGTGTTTTTCCTCAGGTTCGTCGAAACCCTAATTTTGGCATATTTTCACAAATGGATGCTCAATTGCACGTCAGAAAATATCAAAATTCTCAGGACTGAGACGCGGACGCCTTGGGGACACGAGCACGCTATCTTGACTGACCAATATTGGTTCTTTGGCTCACGGAAGCCGGCCCCATCAATGTTCACAGTTTTGACCTAATTTGCACACTTGCTCGTATTAGGTCCAAAACTCTCCCAAACACTTTGAATTTTCATGAAGTGATCATCAGGCGGTCACGGGTCAACCCAGGGCCGGTTTCATGACTCCATGGTCGGTCTCTCGCCTCGTCATAATTAATTAGGTTTTCTCACCTAAGGATCAGACGAGCATTTTCGAATAAATGATTAAACCAGCATTTAATCATTCTTTCATCAACAAATCGTCAACTCTTCAGGAGTTCTTTGTATTTTCTCACATGAGCATATGGACACTACATGGTTGATCCACGGTCCCATGTAGTCGCTCCCTCCTTCGTCCCATGGTTAAACTTCTGACGAACCATGAATTGATCATCAATTGATCAAATTAGGGTTTCTGAATCCAAGGATCATCATTCCAGATTCCAACCTTAATAATTTTACGACGACCTCATGGTCATTAATTTTATTAATTATGCTCGGTTCAACGACCAGTATTCTAATTAATATTTTTGGAACGCTGCCAATAACCCATCAGATGAGCAACACATGCTCAGACGATTAAATATTCAACAATTCATCACATGAACAACACTTGCTCAGATGATAAATATTTGCTCAAACCAAGGAATATTGGTTCAACAATCAATATTCAATGATCCACCGAATGAGAAATACTTGCTCACTTCATCGTAAGAACTATACCTTTGTCTCATGACATGTTCAATTCATGAGTTTCAGAACATCATGTTCAACTCAACGACTACATGGACTCATCGTCCCATCAAACCACGAAGTCATCAATTGACTAAAAAACCACGAGACGTCAATCATGTCACTTGGGGGATATCACTTAGGTTTTTTGGTCTGGCGGTCTACGGCACGTGTGTTCAAACACACGATGGAATGTGAGCAAGTCGTGCAATCAGTTGAAGGAATTCACGAGGTAGTGGGTGGAAAATCGACCAAGTCTCCACAAGTTGAGAAACTGGTTTCAAACACGATCTCCACTTCCCCACTCCTTGATTCCATCAACTGTCACACTTCATGGAATCATGGTGTCTACAATTCCAGTAATATAAATAAGTCTCTGAATCATGATTGAATCATCATCAGTATCATCAATCTCACGTCTCATCGGCAACACGAGATCATCAACTCATCAATTGAGCAACTACTCTCAATTGAGCAATTTCAATCACTCAGAGCTTATCGTATTCAGAATTCACACACCCACAATCTTTGATTACCATTGATTCCACACATTTTTCAGCTTCTGATAGGCACATTTTTGTGTCTTATATAATCTCAATTGTATATATTATTGGTGCTAGATTTTATATTTATTATGGATTTTTATGTCCCTGTAGATATTTTGGGGAAATAAGCTTTTGCCGCGAAATTGGCTCGAAAAGTGGTTTTTGCGCTCGTGGGAGAAAATTACTATACGGACTCTCACTTTGGGTAAGGGGTAACCTAATTACTAAGGGGTAACCCATTTCCAGGTATCTGCTAAAGGGAGACCAGCCACAGATAAAGGGGAGGTCACTTTCTTCCCAAATTCAAATAAAAAATTGGCAGGAAAATGTTCATCACATCTGCATGATTTTTGGGTGATGATTCGATCGAGTTCCAGCGCGATTCAATGGCTGAAATTGATTGGGTTTACTCCCTATGCCTAAACAGGCCTGGTGAAGTCTTTGAATTGCACCCAAATTGGCTAGAAACCGAGTTGGATCTAAACAGGGAAAGTATTTTTACACGGACCTTATTGAGCTTATTTTTGAAAGTTCTAGAGAGACTAAAGACCTAAAACTCTTTCCAAAGATACATATCTATGTAAGGAAGAGTTTGAGACAATCGGGAAAGCTCAGAAACACATGGAACGATTTAGAGAAGAGATTATTGCCATAACTGCCAAGGAAGGAAAGAAGAGATTTCGAGGAGTTTTGGGGAGATTAAATCGCTCTGTTGGCTATATATAAGTTGCTGGGAGTTCAAGAGAGGAGGTCGAACAGTTTGGGGTAGTTTAGAACACCACAGAGTCGAGAAATTGAATTTGCAGGAAGTCGAGTTCTGCTGCTGCTACTGAAGAACACGAAGAACATTAGACCCTTCAGAGCAGTCTTTTATTCAACAACATATATTTTCTATCGTTTCCTGTAACAACACTTATTGCAACAGTTCTCTGTAACAATGGGTTCTGTAACAATTATAACTGTTACAAACACACTGCTTTATACCGCTTCTTCAATAAAACACCTTTTTGAGCTATGGATTATTATTTTGAGCGTGTTTTCACCATGAAGAGCTAAACCCCTTAGCCGAGGCGACGGAGGAAGCCATTGTTCCATGAAAAGTGGTATATTTCTATTTTAATTAATTCTTGCAATTTCTTTTATGATTATTTGCATGGAACCAATATTGGAAAATTGATTTTTATTGAATGATTGTGATCCGTTTTGATGGAGCATGCTTAGTTTAAGACTTTTGATGTTTCATGCTTGATGTATACAATTGTTACTTCAAAAATCTACTAAAGGAAATATATTGAATCATTTTAAACGCAAAGAATTGCATGCACTTAATTGGTCAATGGTGGAATCCTGAGTCTCGGTGCTTTTTATAATCTTGATAACAACTTTATCTTGAGTTTTTATTTAAGTCTAAAACAAATCTCCAAAAGTCTGAGTGAACGACAACTTTACTACCACTTTCTACAACAACATAAAAACCACATCAATTTTTGGCCCCGCCGACGCGGATTTGTATTTAGATTTGTTTTAGGTTTCTTTTTATTTTTATTATTTTTTGTTCTTTTTTACGCGTTTTGGTATTTTTCGATTCTTTTCAGATTTGGAGCGAAGCTACAAGGGAAGAAAAAGTGTTATAAAAGGAAAGCATCGCTAAAGAAGGAAAGAAAAGAGGAATCTGAAAGGAGTGAAGAAGAAGATTTTGTATATAGTTATTTTGTTTTATTTTTAGAAACTGTAAATAGGGTGTTATTTTTGTAATTTTTCTTTTCCTTTTTGGACATTTTTATTTTTGGACTTTTTGGACATTATTTTTAAACCCTAAGGAAGGGTCAAAATTAAATATCAACTGTTTGCAGGGAAGGACGACAGTTACGATACTGTCTCGGCCCCTCGGGTTCGTACACTGACATCTAAGTCGGTGGCCTGAGTCGACTTCAATGGTTCATCACCGTCTGGTATGGGAGTAAGACTCTATCCACCCACGAATCCCATGTCAGTGGGTTTTATTTGTGTGACAACTCACACCCCTGCACTAGAATGTCGATCTGGTATTACAATAGCCAATACAACGAATATCATACTGAGTTTCAAAATGGACGTTACTACTTTGACCATAGTGTGAATAATGGTTGGGAACATCAGCCTTTTGAAGGTTATGGTCCATACCATGGTGAGCCCAATTACTATCCACACGCCAACCGGTCATACGAGCAAAATTCCTCTATACTAGAGTCAACACGTAAGTTAGCTGAGTCCACACGTAAGTTAGCAGAAATGAATAACTTAGTTATGGACGAAAGCAATGCAACGAGTGAACTTTCTTTCCTAGATTCAATCAGGAAGTCATGTGAGTCGACTCAAAATATTTTGTTAGAGGCCCAGAACATAACTGCTCTTAATTTCCAATATAGTGTTTCCAATAGCACCTTTGAAAATGAAGATAGTTATTCACATAATCAAGATGACGAGGATAAAATTGGTAACACTACTTGTTTATATGAGGTTCAACCATTTTCATGTTATTATAATGATGATTATGATGAGGATAGTGTTGATGAAGAATTTGAAATAAGTAAGCATAATAATCAGGAATGTGTTACTCCAATTGAGCTTAATAATGATAATGTTTCTAGTTCAAATCCAAATAATTTTAATAATTATTCACCTATTCAAAAGAACGAGGATTTGACTAGAGATACCCCCGTTTTAGACGATGTAATATTTCCTTTTGATTACGAAGCTAATAATGGTTTAGAGGAACGAGTTTTTTCTGAGAATATTGTTTTAGAGTCTAGCGATTTAGAAAAATTAGTCTTAGACAAAGAAAGTGAACTCGTAGAGATGAGTGAGGATGAACCATACTTAGAAGAATCAATTGACCATTTTCAGGAATCTAATGACCTTGAAATTAGGGAAGTTGTGACTAGTCTTTCTAGAGACACTGAAAACTCTAAGTTTGGGGGTGATTATCATTCTCCATGTGCTTTAACTATTAGAAAGGTCCCTCACTTGGGACTTGACATATGTGCCTCAACCATTTTACAAGATTATCTTCATACACGTTTTCTTGAACCTAGTGATGTCCATAAGGAAGTTCAGTTGTTAGAAACCCATCCTCTGGTTGATGTGGTTTACCCAGGCTATGATATCCAGATTGACTTTGTTTTCCCACCAAATATTTTTCAACCGATTGTGGGAATGTGTAAGTTTTAGATGTGTCAGTTATTAAGTTTTGAGACTAAACCTAATTACTTTACGAGATTAGGGTCGACACATTTGTTTAAGGAAGACCACCACTCTTATTGTGGTCAGCTGTGTGAGTCAAAACTGATTGACTTTAAGGATCCACAATTATTCAGGTTATTATTATGTGCTTCTAAGTTTTTACTTGAGTTTTTCCAGACTCTAATACCTGAACCGGACCTTAGCTTTGAGGAATTCCAGCGCATGAAAATATTTTATCTAGACCCTTTCATAGAGCCTGAACCTGAACCACAGCTAGATGTAGTTGTCTTAAACAGAAAACTAGACAAGGGTGCGCTTTATTTGTTAATTTTCTTGGCATGTTGCAGATTCCTTTTACTTGTGATAGCTCTATTTGGTTTTGATGACCCACAGATATTTCGGCTATTACTTTATGATACGAGGTGATTAATCCTTTCTTATGTCTGGCTGAAGACGTTAAAATTAGCACTTCTTGGGAGGTAACCCAATCTCATGCAACACGGTAATATCTTTCCTTATCTCTTTTGCTTCAAATGGTAACAGTTTTTCCTTGTTCATGCTTTTAATTTTATCTTTAGAACATTGGGGACATTGTGAGATTTAAGTTTGGGGGTATGGGAGAAACTTTTTGGTTGCAATAAATAAACTCCAGAGCCTAGAAATTTATGCCTATTAAGGATGGCACTAACCAATCTAAGTGGATGGAAGCATTTTGATTGTAGGAGTTGAGGAACCAATCTGATTAGATGGCAACATCTAAAGATTCTATTCATAAAAGCACAGAGATCAGGTGTTAGAAATAACACGGTAGTTTCACCATATCTCGTTGAGTCCTTTTCGCTTCTGTTTTTATTTTTCTTTTTAAATATGTTTCTAAGTGACTTGGTGGGGCTCACGATTCAAGTTGTTACCAATGCTAGGGTGAATTAGAGTGATTGAGATACCATGAAAAAAAAAGTTGAAAAAAAAAAGTTGAAAAAAAAAAGAAAAAGAAATTGAGACCAGACCATTTGACCAAAAGGAATAAATTCAATAAAGTCGACCACTGGTACCCTTGTATATGCCAGTTGTGTTGACTTAGAGTTAGGTTATCGACCCTGGTTCCCTTGTATATGCCAGTGTGTTGATATTAGTCAGACTAGTACCTCAATCCATTAGGATAGGTTCATTTTGGCGGAGGCCTTCAGACAGATATGGGAAACTCCGTTCACTTAGTAAACATCAAAACCATCTATGTTTTTCTCTATATCCATCTTCTTGATCTATCCATGTGATTAGTTTTGACTCCGGATATTGATGTCCATAGTGCGACTATCTGAGTAGAGCTCTGTCACTTATATATGAATTTTAGTATGCTTGAGTGCAAACTCGTGTACAACAATTGGAATTTCGCATCAGGGTACTTCCTCTTATATTCAATAAGTATGCCAACCAAGGAGATTCTTTAGTGCCTTCCAAGGTTCTGCGTAGATAGTTAGGGTTTGGAGTAAAGGTTTTGTGGGTATATCTCTTTTAAGCCCTCCCGAGACTATAACTCGGCCACTAGGGCTACCTAGGGGTTTAAAGGCTTGTTGCATACGCTAAATGCAATCGACGATGCCTGCGACAGTGAGTTAGGATTTTATTTTCTAGATTTGATTTGCTCGAGGACTAGCAAATAATAAGTTTGGGGGTATTTGATAGGCACATTTTTGTGTCTTATATAATCTCAATTGTATATATTATTAGTGCTAGATTTTATATTAATTATGGCTTTTTATGTCCCTGTAGGTATTTTTGGAGAAATAAGCTTTTGCGGCGAAATTGGCTCGAAAAGTGGTTTTTGCGCTCGTGGGAGAAAATTACTATACGAACTCTCACTTTGGATAAGGGGTAACCTAATTACTAAGAGGTAACCAATTTCCAGGCATCTGCTAAAGGGAGACCAGCCACAGATAAGGGGGAGGTCACTTTCTTCCCAAATTCAAACAAAAAATTGGCGGGAAAATGTTCATCACATCTGCATGATTTTTGGGTGATGATTCGATCGAGTTCTAGAGCGATTCAATGACTGAAATTGATTGGGTTTACTCCCTAGGCCTAAACAGGCCTGGTGAAGTCTTTGAATTGCACCCAAATTGGCTAGAAACCGAGTTGGAGCTAAACATGGAAAGTATTTTTACACGGACCTTATTGAGCTTATTTTTAGAAGTTCTAGAGAGACTAAATACCTAAAACTCTTTCCAAAGATACATATCTATATAAGGAAGAGTTCGAGACAATCGGGAAAGCTCAGAAACGCGTGGAACGATTTAGAGAAGCGATTATTGCCGTAACTTCCAAGGAAGGAAAGAAGAGATTTCGAGGAGTTTTGGGGAGATTAAATCGCTTTGTTGGATATATATAAGTTTCTGGGAGTTGAAGGGAGGAGGTCGAACAGTTTGGGGTAGTTTAGAACACCACAGAGTCGAGAAATCGAAGTTGCAGGAAGTCGAGTTATGCTGCTGCTGCTGAAGAACACGAAGAACATTAGACCCTTCAGAGCAGTCTTTTATTCAACAACATATATTTTCTATCATTTCTCGTAAAAGCACCTATTGCAACAGTTCTCTGTAACAGTGGGTTCTGTAACAATTATAACTGTTACAAACACACTGCTTTATACCTCTTCTTTAATAAAACACCTTTTTGAGCTATGGATTATTATTTTGAGCGTGTTTTCACCATGAAGAGCTAAACCCCTTAGCCGAGGCGACGGAGGAAGCCATTGTTCCATGAAAAGTGGTATATTTCTATTTTAATTAATTCTTGCAATTTCTTTTATGATTATTTGCATGGAACCAATATTGGAAAATTGATTTTTATTGAATGATTGTGATCCGTTTTGATGGAGCATGCTTAGTTTAAGACTTTTGATGTTTCATGCTTGATGTATACAATTGTTACTTCAAAAAACTACTAAAGGAAATATATTAGAATCACTTTAAACACAAAGAATTGCATGAATATTGATTAGATTAAATCACTTAATTGGTCAATGGTGGAATCCTGAGTCTCGGTGCTTTTTATAATCTTGATAACAACTTTATCTTGAGTTTTTATTTAAGTCTAAAACAAATCTCCACAAGTCTAAGTAAACGACAACTTTACTACCACTTTCTACAACAACATAAAAACCACATCAGCTTCCCTCCTACAGATCAACCCATCCTCTCTTGTGACCGAATTTACTCTGGAACGGTCATTATCTTGATTTAGGCCGGAGTACTACAGATTGATCTCTCGAATCTAAAGCACCCCCTTTGCAGCGGCGCATCTGTGTGAGGTTTAACATTTTGCTCGGTTCGAGGAGTCTCCTTCGTACGGTCGTCTCCTCAATTCCTTAAAAACCAGCAAATCGTTTTTCCCCATCTACAGATTGGCGACCACAGTGGGAGATCATTCTCTCGGTTGCAATCTCACAATTTCACAATATGGTTGATATCAGGTCAGGTTCAGTTACGAATCCTAACACAAACCGTGCTAGCACTAGCAACAACAACAATCAGAATATCCCGGAGACAATTCGGACCTCCAACACTGATGGTGGTGACACTACTCCTCCCCACGCCGAAGGTCATCCACTGTCCGGAAGAAACCCTGAAGAAGTCAGAGGAGATGCACCGCCTACCATTGCTGATCTTATCAAAGTGCAGGAGACACTTGCAAAGAACCAGATTGACATGGCTGCTACACAGAAGGAGCTGTGTAATTATCTCAAAACTCTTACTGACAAGATGTCAGAGAAGACTCAAGAGAAGGGAAAGGAGAAGGAGAAATCCTCGGACGATCCTGAAGTAATTCCAATCCATACAGTAGAAGACGACGAAGTCCACAAAACTGCTGCAGACAACTCATCAGCGAAGGGATCACCGAATTTCATCACTCGCGAGGATCTGGAGCACCTCTTAGAGAATCATGGAAAAGGAAATACATCGCATGACCATCGTCATCAACCTCTTTATACTGCCGCTACGCAGAGGATTCCACTCCCCAAAGGTTACGTTTCTCCAACTTTCACCTTGTATGATGGAACTGGCAATGCTCGGGAACATGTCTCTCGTTTTCTCGAAGCCTTGGGAGAACATTAACATAATCATGTCGTCCGTCTCAAGGAATTGTCAAAATCTCTGAAAGGCAGGGCATACACCTGGTATAACAACATCACACCAGGGACCATCAACAATTGGGGAGAAATGGTTAACGCATTTTACAGGAAATACTTCTTCGTGTCAGAACAAGTCACCCTCTCCGACCTTGGAAGAATGTTTCAGAGGGTCAGTGAAAATCCCAATGATTATGTGAAAAGGTTTAGAGTCTAAGCCCTGGATTGTCATGACCCAAACGTCACGGAGCAATAACTGGTGGACTTGTGCATCAATGGCATGCTCCCGGTCTACAGGGCCTTGCTAGAAAACCTTCGATTTTAGACTTTATCAGAGCTTCACGAAGCTGCGAAGAGGTCGGCAACCATTGCCCCCGCTCTTATGGAAAGAGCAAAGTCTACAAAGACTGAAGATTCAAAAGACACTCGAGGAAGCAGGCGTCTGATCAATAAGCAGTATAATCTGCAACCTTCAAAAAAATTTGTCGCGGAAGGGAGTAAGCGAGAATCAAAACCAAAACACAAACAGACTTCCTCCACCCCTTCAAAGACACACAAGAAGGAGAATTCGAAAATCCCTCCTCAGCATATGGAAGATCCAGAAGCACCTGATTTTCCCTGTTCAATGGAAGAAGTTAATGAACTACTCGATGCCTGGATTCAAGATGGCGCAATCAAATTGCCTTATGCCAAGAAGGAACCAACTGAAGAGGCCACGGAAAATCCTCGGTATTGTCGCTTCCATAGATACGTCAGCCATCCCACGAGTGATTGAAAAATTTTGAAGCGCATATTCAAAGAAAATGTCGAATCAGGAGAGCTCAACCTGGGGACTGAGGGGGTGCACAAAACCCCCTCCCAGTCAGAACTTTTACCATCTCCGAACCTCCTATCAAGGAAACGGTCCAATCTCTGATCGAACATGTCTGCGAGCTGTTGTATCTTTCGAAAGCTCAAAGGAAAGACATGTTTGCTACACTGAACCACATCGTGTCCGGAAGACGTCCGCTGATCCAAGAGACTATCACCGGACCTTCAGCCACCGACACAGAAATATATGACTGGGGACTGCTCACCACAATGCACATTAAAGGAAATGAGTTCAAGAGGGCGTTCATCGATGTTGGTACCGCCGTCAACATCATCCCTTTGAAAACTCTCAGAGCTGATGGTATTACTCGAAGGGAAGCCACCCACGCTCCCATAGCAATCAGGGCCACGAAGGAATCTTCAGAAACGCATACGGCTTCATCACTCTCAAAGTTACGGAAAGATCGATCTGCACTGAGGCCAAGTTTTTCATAACCCGGGAAGACCTTGGATACGACATGGTCCTTGGGAGAACTTGGATTCATGCTGAAAGGACAACGATGCCTTCAACACATCCTGTCATCGATAAGGATTCCGAGTCAGAAGACGAAGCAGAGGACGCACCACCGTTTGAGCATCTGGAAGAAGTAAAAACTCTGATGGGACTTACACAGGAACTTGAAGATAATCCACACACCTTTGTCAGAAGGTTTCGAGCTCAGGCAAGTCTTATTCCTCCTCTTGCTCCAATATTACAAATGTTCAAATACGCTACTATGGTCCAGGGACTTCTCCCCATGAATAATTTAGCAGTCATCAAAAGCTACGAGTGGGTGACTTCACCTCAGCAGTATTACACTCAATGGTTGGGTTCAGAACTTCTTCAAATCGATCACTCCATCGAGAGGTTTATTGCTGAAGAATTGGCTAAGCATGATCAACACTATGCTGAATACTCTCTTCCGCGCGTGTGTCCATACGGGCCACAATCGAGGAATTCCATCAAACGGGGAATTCCGAATCAGCGGAAGATATTCAAGGCACGATCGACCAAGCCTAACAAGTTTCATGAAGGGGACCTGGTTCTCAAAGCAGTTCAGCGCGGTCTTCATTCTACAAGGAACTCCAATTGGGAAGGACCATTCATGGTCACTGAATCCGTGGCCGGA
Source organism: Papaver somniferum (assembly GCF_003573695.1). Classification (NCBI taxonomy): domain Eukaryota; kingdom Viridiplantae; phylum Streptophyta; class Magnoliopsida; order Ranunculales; family Papaveraceae; genus Papaver; species Papaver somniferum. Next base: position 195,120,003 of record NC_039364.1, on the reverse strand, counting down.
GGATACTACAAATTTACCAACACAGGTGACAGAACCCTACCAGTAATTCACTAAAATTGGCTCAAGGCGTTTAACTGAAATTATCAGACATTTAAGGTATTGGGCGTTTGAAGCACTCATGGTGTTGGGATTTAACATTTAGGATTTTCTTTCATTTGTATTTCAATTCCTCCAAAACATTTGCAGTACTTGCAATCAGTATTTGAATTCAGCAATTTATCAAAATTCAGTTCATATTTCGTAAAAGAAAATTTCTATCAAATCTACCAGAAAATCCTCAACTATCAGTCAATCCAAAACCATCAAAATATCAAAAACCCAAGTATAAACCTCACATCTCTCAGAAGTTCAAGAGATCAGCAAGAAAAGGCTTTCGCTCATCAGCATCCTTTAAGATTTGCAAAGCCGCCCTCTCCTTGTTCAACTCCTCGGTCAGCTTGGCAATCTTGTCCTCCTTCTCCTTCACAGCATCGTTTGGAAAGGGTATGTTCTTCTCACATGAATCCATGATAACGTTTATTTGCTTACGAAGCCATTTCACGTTGAGGCCAAGTCTTTCTGATTTCTCCAAGTTAAACTCCCAATCAAAGAGTATATCTGGAGTCACGGTATTCCTGGGTCTCGTATGTATATCACTCACGACACGCAAGATAACGCCAACTTGCATGGTTAAAGCATAAGCACGCCCAGGGTTCCTGTCAACGATCATATGGCCTAACTTCTTCCATATCGTTTCGTACAAGCGTGCATATCCAATGGGAACGCTGAATCCACCGACCAGTTCATGATACGGGAGTGAAGTGTTAAAGGGAGGATCGAAAGGGACCCCTGCAGTTGGATATTCATACACTATTATACGGTTCTCGGTCACTGGAGTGGCTCCCACGACTAAGGCAACAGTTCCTTCGGTATTCTCCGCTTCTGTCTCGGTTTCTTCTATCACTGAGGCAACAACCATCTGGGTTTCCATAACAGCAGTAACGACGACTTTCTCATGGCCTTGAAATACATGGATGGTTGTCTCTTCATAAATAACTCCGTAATGGTTAGAGTTATCATCGTTGGCTCCAGTATCCTCAACTTCGGTATTTAGCACCTAATACGAAGATTACATGAGGTTAGAATCACGAATCCAAAGGAGATTATGAAACACAGTATACCAGAAAGTCAACATCATCAAGGTTCATCACACTACATTCAAGTCATGATCAAATAACATGAAATTCATGAAAACACATTTTACGATGAGTCCGTCTGAAGAAACTGAACTCTACCATGTACTTGGAGACAAACTGGGAGCAATCTACAAGGAATCTGAGGATGGGTCATATACCATTATCTTCGTATGGATATTCTCTATGACATGTCAAAATTTCATGGCAATCCGATGAACGATCAAGTAGATGTGGCCAAAATATAAAGTGATGCGCAATCTGAAAAAGTTCTGGAAGTCTCCTGGAAGTTTACTATTTCGCCTTTTTCAGGCTCTGAACATGCTCAAAACTTAAAAAGCTTCTTCAACAAAGCTTGGAAATTTTTAGGTCTTGAATTTTCACATGCAGATCATCAAAATCCGACTCCGGACGAAGATTCTACGGCGTTTCTATTAAAAAGCTGGGTTCTGAATTTTCTGACGACGAAATTCGACTAAGTTTTCATATATTCACATGGGTTCTCATTCATTCATTCACAAGTCAACACTTTTATACTTCTATGAAGAATATACAGGATATATACTTACTTTAAGAGTCACCGAAGTGTCCAAGGGATTGAAATTGTCCACATCAACGACAAGAGGAACATCACTTCCATCCGGCTCTGAATCTTGGGAATTACCTCCATTCCCCTTCCCAGAGGATGATTGAGTTCCAGAATTCTACATCTCCATGACGACATCCTCCTGTACACGTCCTTTACAATCAATATTTTCATCCATGAATCACCACATTTGAACATGTGAAGAAATACTTACAGTTTCTTCGTCACTCAAATCAGCGATTGCTTGTTCAGTAGCAGAAAATTGAAGACCTTCAAGACTCGATGGAGTAAAATTCTACAACAAAATTAACAACATTGGCTTCATGATTCTAATGTTAATTGCAATGAAAGTCACGGTGAGAAATATTGGGAACTCACCAAAGAACCAACTGGGGACTTTACGGTATTGGGTAACAACTTATAACCTTTATGCCTGCCTTCTCCGCCATGAATAACCGCCTCAGTCTCTGAGAAATCTACACCGATTCGAGGTCGTATATTACGACCATCCTGTGGTGAAATCCAGTAATATAATCAGAATACAGTTTTTATAATTTCGTGAAGATTATATGAAGAAACATACCTGAGAGCATCCTGGAAACGACTTTCATTTATCACCAGAAAGATACTTCAATCTTGGTCGACTGGAAATCATCTCAGCCGAAGGAAGATCCTTGAATGGAGGTATGGGAAATCTTACAAAGCCACGCAAACGCCCAAGTTGCTGATCCCAGAATTCTACATAACCTGGGGTTACATAGGCGAATATACCAGAACTAGGAAACCAGTAGCTACTCTCATCCACGTGAGTATGATCCAAATGAGTCCTGAGTTGCTCAACTGATGGATTCCTCCTCCGTATGGTTGGAACACACTGATCCATACCCATTTGTCAAGCTGCTCTATCAATTTTATACTCCTCCACTGAAAGCTCTCCAAACGTGACTGATAGCAAATGACCAGGAGTGCAACTCCACATGAAAGATCTTTCGCCATCACTCAGATGCACACCAGACTTCAAACTCGTGCCTTCTCCAATATTGAAAGTCATCGGCTGAGAAACATAATCAGGGACTGACACCCACGGACGAAAATTGAACTCAGATTCTTCATCTAACACATCAATAAAACGTATTTTAGAACGAGGCTGCTTGGTGGACCAACGCATGATCCTAGCATTATCTTTCTCAGGGAAAGTATGGCGCGCATCAGTATTCGGTCCTTGCAGAACATTACGTGGAGTAGGTGCATAATTCTTAAAATGCTCCCACATCAAAGCTTGAAGAAACATCGTGTTGGCATAACACTCAATCTTCATAGAGCCGTTCGACACACTGGAGTCTATAATCAAGGAGTCCAGGTTGTAATACAAGGAGCCTAAGAATAAACTACGTATCGGAAGTTGCTCACCTTGAGCCATCTTAATAGCAAAGGGAATCACAAAAGGCTTCAACAAGTTTCCACTGTCTTCAAAAACGTCTCTGGACAACCATAAACATAAGAAAGCAGCAATGGGTAACATACCGTCGATGGGTTTATCAGAAACCTCGTCTTTGGGCCACCAGTGTGTCAACCAGGAAGCATAGCATCCTTTACTACCAGCCTTATTCGCTTTCTCCATTGCAGCTTTCAAGACATGAGAAACGGCGGTCTCCTCATCTGAAAGATCCCTAGGAAGATTGCCCGTGATCGGGAGATGCATCAGAGCCGCCACGTCTTCCAAGGTAATGGTAAACTTTCCCCATCTACATATGAAAGTTGAGTGGGAATGCACCAGCGAGCAAACAGAGCCACAATACCACTTGCGTCATGATAAATGAACAACTCTCCAGAAGCTTGAATAGATCTCGTCACCTGCGCCTGGTCGAGCATAATCCTCACATGAGGAAAACCCAACATATGCCTCGCCCAACCGGCAAATTTCTCCAAAGGTCGTCGAGAAAGCTTAAACTCTATGATTGATGAGGCGAAGACCCCTCGTTCAAGAAAAAATCGAATCACTGTCTTAGGAGTCACCAACTTCTTCTGAGTAACAGTTCTGGGATTTATCAAAAGACGATACACTGGGGATTTCAAATGTTTCTCAGCTCCTGGGATATCTTTTTCAAAGAATGCATCATGTATGTTCGGGACATTCTTAATCCCAGGGATTTCGTCTTCGTCTCCCCCAACGGAAGTTTCATCCATGCATGTATCATCTCTGGAGATACCATCATCAACGCACATCTCTTCCCTCGAGGCGTCGTCAGCTTAGGAATTGGACATCTTTGCTAAGTAGCTGAAAAGGTTCAAACACATTTTACTTCAGTATGCCGTCCAGATATAAATCAAGGAAATACAAGCAAAAAATGGTAACTCTTAACTCTTACCTTTTATACTTCCACTAAAAATGGTGATAGTAATACTAGAGTTAACACCTCAAAATCGTTCGTCTCTTCGAAAACTACAAAAAACGAACGAAACTTTGTTAATTTCAAAACTGATTTTTCATAAAATCACAGACACAATTTTCATAATGTGAACATTCACATAACTGACCCATGAAGTTTACAATAATAAAATATTTCATCATAAATATATTGTCTATCTTCGAAGGTTCCTCAAAACCCACGTTTCTGATTTTTCGAAAAAACAGCAATTAATGCAACTTGCATACATAAACTCTCAAGGATTTTATTTAATGAAAACAAACTCATGAAAATAAAATATATCATCATATTTTGCACAATATATGTCACGGACGCATATATATATATATATATATATATATATAAAAATATTTTTCCTTCGTATCATCGTTATTTATCTTTAAAACGAAGGTTTATTTCAAACAATATTGTGAAATCTCACATCTTTACATATGATAAAGTTTTGTATTTACATGAAAGCTCATAAGAAAAATTTTATCACTGGACACAAGTTCATCATACATATTTTCCTTCGTGTCATCATTATTTGTCTCTAAAACGAAGGATTTTTCCAATTTCATGAAAATTCACTTCTTTTATGATGAAACCTTGATATACATGAAAGCTCATACACTATGTTTTATCACTGGACCTAGGTTCATATTAAAAAAAAAAATCTCTCCTAAATCAGGGATTATTATTAGTTTTCAAAACTAACGATCGAACAAACATACGTTTACAAAAACCAAGGGTTTTTCATAAAACTCACTTCAATTGTATACACATGTATATGATTTTAACATGATCACTTCATGAAATTCATGTAAACAACAACAAACATCAAAAAAAAAAAATCGCTCACCTGGTCGGCGTCGGCCGGACGGTGGCGGCGACGGTCGGTGATCGGCTTCGGCGGGAAAGTCCTCCACTCGCTGCTGACGTGAAGGTGAGGGAGAGGTGATGAAGGTGATGGTTGTGTGTGAAGGAGAAATAAAAGAAAAAAGAAAAGGATTAATTCCTTTTATACCAAATTTTATTTCCAAAACCTAATTTCACAAGGATTTCCTTATTGGGCCCGACCCGTGAATCCTAACCGACCATTGACTCGTCATCCAAACCAGCGGTTCAACATCAATTTATGCTCATCAAATGATGCTCCAATCATGACATTGAATCCTTCATCAAGTCGTGGTTTTCTCGTGCTCTCTAAATCCGGTAACATCTCAACTTATGACTAAGTTCAATTACTGGTATTATTATTTATGGCCGGATAATCACCATTTAATGCTGACTGAGGAACACAGCTTTCCTCAGTAAGCAAGAGACTTAATGTAGATGGTGGATTTTCGACAAAGGCTAAATTCTTAAACTCATAATCATACGAAACTCTGATTCAGCAATCAGACGTGAGTATCGAGACAGTAGTCTCTCATCGAATTCTCAACAGAGAGTACTTTCTTTCAGAGTACATGTAGATATGAAGTCTCACGACTGGACAACGGCATATCTCATGAATACTGAATACTTTCAGTGATTATTTCTATATAGAATCACGTGATGGACGGCTCCTAGACAGCTTGCTCTGCTAGTATAAAGCGATAACGTCTTCAGGAACAAACAACGAGTTTACCCTGACTATATAAAAGATATGACTTACCGACAAGCTCATATCGGGATGATTAATGCTCCTAGACAGCTTTTCTACAGTATGGAGCCACAAAGTTAATTATTCCTAATTGCTCATATTCCATGGTCGAATCCACGACTGGTCCCATGGAATGGAGATAACAATTGTTCTGATTCTATGATCGAATTCACGGCTTGATCTCATAGAATAGCAATAACTATATTATCTCATTACTCCGATTTCATGATCGAATCCACAACTGGTCTCATAAATGGTAATAGATAAATCTTAATTACTCTGATTCTATGGTCGAATCTACGATCCCATGGAATGGTAATGCTCACTTTATTATTCTGAATTCTTAGTTGAATCCTCAGCTGATCCTATGAATTAATAATAAACATCTTATTGCTCAGTTTTGTGAATTATTCTCCATCGAATTCCACAATTGGTAATAAATAATCAACAACCGGGCGTCTGAGCTACCTCTAAGTAAGCCCCGATTCAAATGGTAAAAGTGTATTCAACGATGATACACTAACAGTCACCGCGCGAACGAGTATTTCAAAAATACAACGAAACGATGAACCTATGCAAAATAGAGAAGAAAATAATAAATAATTAAAATATTGACCAGGATGCTGGGAGCACGGCCACACACGACCAACCGACCGTGTCGTGGTCAATCCTACGCCAGTTTTTATATTTTAATGCATTTTTATTATTTTTCATGATTTGATGAAAATTCTCTCATTTTATCAAATTTCCTTCGTCTCGAGGAAACTCCTCGGTTTCATGGTACTTCCATAAATCCATAAAAAATAATATAAAATTAAGGAAAGGAGTGTGGGGCGTGACCATTGGCCAACCGGCCATGCCTTGGTCCCAATCGGCCCCACACCCGCGGTTCCTTATTATTTTATTATTATTATTTCTCTAATTTCATGAGAAAACTCCTTGATTTCATGGTATTTTTGCATAAATCATCAAATAATAATAAAATAAATTATGAAAACTTGTGTGACCGGGCCTTGGCCGACCAGCGATGCCCTAGCCGGTCCCACACGCCCCTTTGTTTTATTATTTTATTATTAGTTTTCCTTGAATTCATCAAATTCCTTGATTTCATGGTATTTCTCTCAAATTAGGAAAAATTCCCTCAAATCATCAAAAATACCTAAAAAATATTAAAATTCATGAAAACTCGTGGGACCGGGCCCAAGCCGGCCGGCCATGCCTCCACGGTCCCACACGCCCTTGTTTTTATTATTTTAATATTTTTTGCTTCCCTGAACTCATGAAAACTCCTTCAGTTCATGGAAACTCCTTAAATTCATCAAATTTCTCAAAATTCATGAATTTTTCATAAAATCATTATAAAATTAGGGAAATTTGTGGGACCGGGCCCTGGCCGGCCAGTCATGCCTTCCACGGTCCCACACGCCCTTGTTTTATTATTTTAATATCTTTTGGTTCCTTGAACTCATGAAAACTCCTTCAATTCATGAAAACTCCCAAAATTCATCAAATTTCTCAAAATTCATGAATTTTTCATAAAATCATCAAAATATTATAAAATTAAGGAAAAGGCACCACGGGACCGTGGTCACGACCGGCCGACCATGCCTTAACCACGGCGGTCCCACGCCTCCTCATTCCTTATTTTATAATTATTTTTCATCATCTCATGGTGTTTTTCCTCATTTCGTCGAAACCATAATTTTGGCATATTTTCACAAATGGATGCTCAATTGCACGTCAGAAAATATCAAAATTCTCAGGACTGAGACGCGGATGCCTTGGGGACACGAGCACGCTATCTTGACTGACCAAGATTGGTTCTTTGGCTCACCAAAGCCGGTCCCATCAATGTTCACAGTTTTGACCAAATTTGCACACTTGCTCGTATTAGGTCCAAAACTCTCCCAAACACTTTGGATTTTCATGAAGTGATCATCAGGAGGTCACGGGTCAACCCAGGGCCGGTTTCATGACTCCATGGTCGGTCCCTCGCCTCGTCATAATTAATTAGGTTTTCTCACCTAAGGCTCAGACGAGCATTTTCGAATAAATGATTAAACCAGCATTTAATCATTCTTTCATCAACAAATCGTCAACTCTTCAGGAGTTCTTTGTATTTGCTCACATGAGAATATGGACACTACATGGTTGATCCACGGTCCCATGTAGTCGCTCCCTCCTTCATCCCATGGTTAAACTTCTGACGAACCATGTATTGATCATCAATTGATCAAATTAGGGTTTCTGAATCCAAGGATCATCATTCCAGATTCCAACTTTAATAATTTTACGACGACCTCATGGTCATTAATTTTATTAATTATGCTCGGTTCAACGACCAGTATTCTAATTAATATTTTTGGAACGCTGCCAATAACCCATCAGATGAGCAACACATGCTCAGACGATCAAATATTCAGCAATTCATCACATGAGCAACACTTGCTCAGATGATAAATATTTGCTCAAACCAAGGAATATTGGTTCCACAATCAATATTCAACGATCCATCGAATGAGTTACAGCCAATGCCTTGCTTCTAGTGTATTTCTTAATATTGGGATAGTCTTTAGCAATATGACCAAACCCTTAACACTTGAAGCACTGCGGCTGATATTCATCATCTTCTTTCTGATCCCTTTTGACAGGAACTCGATCATGCGGTCGAGAAGATCGATAAGTAGCCTTAACAAATCTCTTGTTTCTTTTCTTCATGAGATCTCGAAACTTTCTAGTAATTAATGATAATGATTGTTCAATTTCATCATCAGAATTTTCTGCAATCTGTTCACTTGAATCATCCAACTGTCTATTCCTTTTCTTTTGAGCATTTGGAATTTTTGCTTTAAAAGCGATTCCTTTAATTTGAATAGACTGTGATTCATGATCAAAGATCTTTAACTTACCAACGAGTGTGCTTCGTATGAGAATTGAAAGATCGTTTGCTTCTATGATTGCATGTTTCTTAGAATTGTATCTTGATGGAAACGATCTGAGAATCTTGCATACTATATCTTTTTCAGAAATAGTCTTTCCTAACGAGAAAGAAGCATTAATTATCTCAGAGAGCTTAACGTGAAACTCCTCAAAAGTGTCGTTGTCATCCATTCGAAGGTTTTCCCACTCGGAAGTGAAGGTTTGAAGTCTAGCATCTTTCTCTGGAGAATTTCCTTCGAATACTATCTGAAGATTGTCCCAAGCTTCTTTCGAAGTTTGACATGTTGACACATGATATTGTAAATCAAGACTTACACCATGAATAATAGCATTCAAACCATCTGAATTCTGCTTTGAAGTCGATACATGAGAACTCGAGATCATTCTTATAGGTTGGATCGCACCAAACACAGATTGTTAGATCTTTTCGTGTTTGCCTGCTCTGATCCCAATTGAAAAGGCGAGAGTAACCAAATATACCTCAAGCTAAAACTTTTCCTACCTATAAGTCCTTTCTCCTAAAGTGATTGTCCATGGACTGAGTCGAGACAATGCAACTAATCGATTCACACTTCGTGTGATCGTCTATGGATACGAGATGGATACAATACAACAACGAAGTATGTTTACTTGATACAAAGGTTCGGACTTAACCAAACACAATAGGATTGCTTATCAAATAAATAGGAATTAACGTTTGTGTAATTTACTTTAATTATAATAAAACAATTATAATGCAGAAATAAAAGTAAATGACACAACAAGATTTTGTTAACGAGGAAACCGCAAATGGAGAAAAACCCCGGGACCTAGTACAGAATTGAATACTCTCATGATTAAGCCGCTACACAAAATTACACTAACTTCGTATAGTTGAGACCAAGTAACTAACCCTATAGTTCACCTAGTTCCTTCTGTATTCCCATGCCTCCAACTTATGAATAAGTCACGTACTTGGAAAAATCCCTTTGGTTCGTATTCTAAACAGTAAAGTAACAAGAAATATGTTCGGTATCAACTCTATTCAACCAAGTGATATGAGTTGGACAAAGGCTCTTCCATTTATCTCAACATAAACTCCTTCGTCGGGTCTAGATCTATCTTATGTTCAATCACCCGAAGGTAACCGTTTAAGATTAAGCCAACAACACCTTTAATCTGAAGAACCGTATTGATGCCGATCTACTCAATTAATCAATCCAATCTACCACAAGGATAAATCGATTATTAATTGGATCCTCTTTTACCGAAACAAGTATTGTGCACACCAAATATTATAAAACCCAAGTCATATCTTCAATATCTTCTTTGTCTTCAAATCTTCAATAAAAACCTGCACACAATCACTTGAATCTCTTGTGATCAATCACGCACAGACGGAGTCTGTTAACAATGGATTATCACAAGATCGTCTTTAAAACTAACAACAGTCTAAAGATCCCTGTCGAAACTCTAATCTAGTTTAAATGAATCTTATATCAGAAGAGAAGATTCTCAAGAATAAACAAACTAGGTGCAATCAGATTTCAACCACCATTAGTCAATCAAATCAATCGAAAACAAAGATGAACCGCAATTATCTAGTTTTCCACCAACGGGTCGCGCTAGAGCTTCTCAATCCCAAAGAAGACTTTAAATTGAGCGGACGTAAGAGATTTCGCCTAATTAGGTTACTCTCCTCTCCGAATAGGCGGCTACACCAGTAACAACAACAAAAGAGTAAATCTGTTGTTACGAAGGATTAGTTTGCTAGAAAGGCAAACTTCGTGTATTTATAGACAAGGAAGTTTGGACACCAAGGAATTCTCAAAACCGAAAATATTCTCAAGATATTCATAAAAGCACAGATTCGGTTTTCATAATTCCTGGAAATGCCCTGTCCAAAAATAACGATCGAAATCTCTCGGAAAATATAATTAGTAAATGCACATTACTAATTCTGTAATTTCCCTACAAAATGAAATTAATAACCTTAATTATAAGATTCTTAACTTACTTATGCTTCGATCATGGGATTCTCTTCCCTTAACCGTTAAGGAATATCCTTGAACAATTATAGAAATAAACATTCACAGCACGTGTTCAAAGTTTGTCGACATCTTTACTTTGTAAGTTTCTTTCACACTTACAACCTTGAAACCGATTTGCCACACTTCCAAACAAGTTTATAATTGGTTCATCTGACTTTCAAGAACTATGTGATTGATCAAACCAACATTCAATCACAATCATGGGTTTACGGTTCTACCAAAACAAGTTTCGGTTCTACCTCCATGTGACTACTACGCATAGTCACACTAGCTTCCCAAAGATTCGGTTGACTAGGTAGTAGGATCGGTTCCCCACATATATATGGTATCTAACTTATATGTGTTGCACATATCCATAGGATCGGTTCCCCTTTCTGATATAAACCTTGTTGCACCCCATACAAGGATCGGTTCACCTTGATGTACTGCACCCCTTAAGGATCGGTTCCCTTTCCCTTACTAGGATCAGTTATCTTTCAATTACAAGGATCGGTTCCCTTTCTCTTACAAGGTCAGACATACAAATCCGATCATACCACAGGTGATTACTTAAGATTGGTTTTACTAATAAAAGTTATACCAATACATAAGTCAGGCCTTTGTGAATAGTTCTACCAAGAGCACAACAAGTTGTGAACGGTTATACTCTATCACACATATTGGTTGTTCATAAGATATGCAATGAATAAGAAAACCAATAACACCTGGAAATTTCTTTTTCGGTTCACAAACAAGTTTATGAACTTACTTCCATAGAACACATGTAAACATTGTTCCCTAGGATGAAATCCTCACCTCATACCCATACATAATCACAATAGCATTCAAATGATTATGGCGATGTCTTATCTACAAAGTTTAATGGTTAAGCAACAAACCTCGTATTGTATTCCTTAATACTATGTCTATCTAGAGTTCAAATATGCTTCGCAGTTATGTTTTCAATATGCACGACTTGAAAGATATGTTAGGGAATGAAACAGTTCGAGTCAAATTTCACTAACCTCAAGTGGAAGGATGATTGTTGTCGTTGTAGCTCCTTGCTTCTTCACATCTTCAAGTCTTCGCAATACTTGTAATGTCTCATATTCTAATAATTTCAATCTAACCTATACGAAGTTTAACTCTAGTACATAATAAATCGACTCTTAACATGAGTTTTGATTCACTAAAATATGACAACCAAACTTGACATACCAACGCTTGGTGGGTTCAACCGAGCAATGCTCTAACACAAACTTCAATATTTATATACCAAGGAAGGATGGACACCAAGGAATTTCCAAAACCGAATATTCTCAAAGATGCAATAAATCCAAAAACGGTTTTCATAATTCCTGGAAATGCATTGTCCAAATATTGACCGAAATATCAGTAGAAAATCTCCAATTAGTAAATGCACATTAACAAATTTTGTTTTCTAAAGATATGCATTTAATTGCTGGAAATTAAAAGCATATAAAACTAAAAACCTTAACTAAAATATTCTCAATTTATTTCGATCCGGGATTCTCCTTTAGTTATTAAGGAATATCTTTGAACAATAAAAGATAAGAATTACTGCACATGTTCAAAGTATTTCGACACCTTTACTTTGTAAATCCTTTTTCATATTTACAATCTTGGAATCGATTTGCCATACTTCCAAACGAGTTTAGAATTGGTTCATCTGACTTCCAAGAACTGTGTGATTGATTATCCTATCAAATGAACATTAATGGGTTTCACGGTTCTACCAAAACACAAAGCTTCGGTTCTACCTCCATGTGGGTACTAGGATCGGTCAAACTAGATTTCAAAAAATTGGTTGACTAGGTACTAGGATCGGTTACCACGTTGTTATGGTATTTTACTTGTGATCGGTTTCACAAGTCATAGGATAGGTTACCAATTGCTAAGACTTGTTGTTTCTCTTACAAGGATCGATTCCACATACTTTTTATCGGTTGCACCTCTTACTAGGACCATTTCCCCAATGTCTAGAGTTGGTCATACCAATTACAATATATCGATCATACCATCTCAGGTGATTACTTAAGATCGGTTTCACTAATAAAAGTCATACCAATACAAAAGTCAGGTATTGTGAATAGTTTTACCAAGATACATAAACAAGTTATGAGCGGTTATACTAAACATACATATTGGTAATCCAAATATTTGGAATGAATAACAATACCAATAAGCCTAGCGATTTCCCTTTCGATTCACAATATAAGTTTATGAATTGTACTTCCTTTAAACGAATGTAAAACATTGTTTCCTAGGACGAAATCTTCACCCATACCCATACATAATCACAGTAGCTTTCATACAATTATGTTGATGTCTTATATACGAAGTTCAAAAGATAGACGTTATACTTCGTATAGTAATTCCTTAATACTATGTCTAACTAGAGTATAATCATTCACAGCTTCACAGTTATGTTTTCAATATGCATGACTTGAAAGATACGTTAGGAATGAAACAGTTCAAGTCAACTATTACTAACCTCAAGAGGAAGGATATTGTCGTCAATATAGCTCTTTACTTCTTCACATTCTTCAAGTCTTCACGTAATACTTGTAATTCTCATAGCCTAGTAACTTTCTAGCTAACCTATACGAAGTTGACTCTAGTAAATAATAAAGCGACTCTTTAAATGAGTTTTGATTCACTAATAAGACAACCAAACTTGACATACCAACGCTTGGTGGTTCAACCGAGCTATGCTCTAACAGATTGTGTAGTTGAGCATTAGACTTCACGACGTTCATCAATTGAAGACGAAGAACTACTAAGGAGAGCTTGTGGAACTTCATCAACAAAAGGTATATGGAGACTAAAACTCATCTATCACTTGTAAAGTCTATTTCTACTCTATCTCTTATATTGAGACAAAAGTCGTATTACTATATAATATTCGATTATGCACATTTGAGATTTCGAGCTGAGTTTAACTCGCTTATATATTTCTCGAAATATGTGTTGGTAAGCTTTCATTTCAACCAAGTTCATCTTATATTCTTGACGAAAGTCAAAATATGATCATGTGAAAATCGCCGAGTAACATCTTACATGGTTTGTGTGATACAATCATTTGGTGTAAACTTGGAATGTTTCGTTATGATTATTTCAATATCTTGAAAATTGCTTTGATGCTAATAGTTTGTGAAAACGGCTATTGTCATCCTCTAAGAAAGTTTCAATGATTGAAATAGAGTTTAGAATACTTAACCATCATTGGATTATGAACATAGTATGCATTCTTGCATGTATGTCATCCATGACCGGAACTATAGTATGCATACTGTTTATGGGTGAAAACTATTCCTGCCGAATTTGGTAATTTGGGGTGTGTGGATGAGGAATGAATCTAAACCCTAAACAAATGCACTGTACGGGAGTGCTTTATGATTCGAGAAATCAATCTGTACAATTCTGGAATAAACCAAGAAATGGCCGTTCCAGACTTGCTTCGGTCACAAAGTGAAGGAGATGGGGTTGATCTTAGGGAGGGAAGCGAAGAAGGTGTTGAGATTGTGAAGGTGTTGGCTATGTATGACTTGTATCAGAAAGATGAACTGGCTTGCAGAATGTAAGCTATCAGTTCCGATGTTTGAATACGGTTGTACCAACACTTGCTTCTGCTGTCTTGTCCCCCCTTTTTGAAAATAGGGAGGAGAACCTATTTATACAAGTCATTGAGCCTAACCCACGTCTCTCATGGGAAGTGTAGAAAGTGGAGTGATGGAGTAGTGGAGTTGAGTGTGTTAGTGTTAGACGATCAGTCTTGCCCATTTCTCTCATCATCACTAACCGTCCATGACTTCTTGACACGTTCTTGTGATGGCGCGTTGTGTGCTGCACGCTGTAAACCGCCAGACCAATGCCCAAGTTTGTATCCCCCAGTTTGTGACATGATTGATGTCTCGAGTATGTAGAACGTGGGACCCACAGAAAGTAGCATGTAATGCTAGAATAACTAAGTTATTTAGGAAGTCGATATTTATGAAATATCGTGTGAGTCCTATGCATGTAATGCATCGAATGTATTTAGCATGAGCGAAGCATCGCTGTTTTAAGGATTAATGGAGTAAGTCACGATTAAGCGTCTTAAAATAGATGCATGTCTAGCCATCTTCAAGTGATCGTTTGGGGCTGTACATGTAAGTCCTGTCTTGGACGATCACTTGGTGTGGTAGAGTGATGGATGGTAATCACCACGACACCTCACTGACCAGTTAACTCCTGACCAGGGTTGTATAACCAAGCAGGTGAAGTTGAATGGACGAGATGATCTTTGAGACACTCATCTGCAACTGTTAGTGGAATTAGGGTTTATGAAGAGGTGCATTAGTCTTCAATTTGGTCAAATCCAAGCTTGGGACACGATTCTGGCAAGGCCGATTGGGTATGCTTGTAGACGGCATGCCGGTGTACATGCCCATACCTCGTTGTCTCGTGAAAGTGTAATCTAGATCGCTCAATTTGTCCGGCAAAGAGGAGCGGCTAGCATTGATTTGTGACAGAGATTTTGTGCCGCAAAGGCCGCGCGTCATGCCAACTTTGGGCGCCCTTTTCGAGGCGACCAAGCCTGGTCGGTCTTGGACGATTAGTCTGGTGTGCAGACGACGGGCTGGTGTACACGCTTGTATTTCATTGTCCCATAGAAACGTGATATAAGCCACTCAATTTGTCCGGCAAAGTTGAATGGTCGAGATTAGTTTACAATTGGGAGGTGTGACTACGCCTAGTTTGGGCGTGCGAATCGAGGCAACCAGGCATGATATGCCTTGGACGATCTAGTGTGGAGATAGATGGGTCCACGGTGATCATGTTGATGCACACCGGACCTGCCTAGTCTATTCATGGACCCTTCATTC
Source organism: Papaver somniferum (assembly GCF_003573695.1). NCBI lineage: Eukaryota > Viridiplantae > Streptophyta > Magnoliopsida > Ranunculales > Papaveraceae > Papaver > Papaver somniferum. The sequence continues at coordinate 195,104,354 of NC_039364.1, read as the reverse complement.
GTGCAGGAGAAAATGGATGCTCGTGATGTTCAAACCCTAATTAGGGTTTCACCGGCCGTGCGTCATGCCTTGTTTGGGCGCACGAACTGGAACGATCAATTATAGTTGGTCCTGAATGATCAGTCATGTGTGTAGGCGGGCCCACAATGATTATGTTGACATGCTCTGGTCCCTTTGAATCTACATCTACACCCTTCATCTATGCCTGCGAAGATGGATGATTGAGACTGCTTTGCGACACATGTAATGTGCCGCAGACCCTAAATTAGGGTTTCATGTCCGCGCTGCTTTGGATGGAAGATTTGGAAAGCCATGCTACCTTTTTTGGGAGGCCGACCATGCGGGGTCCGCATTGGGTCGGTGGTGAATACTCCAATACCTGCCTGGGGGTTATGGATCCGATCTAAGCCATCCAATCATGCTGGTGAAGTTGGATGGTAGTGATCGTTTCTGAGACTGAGTCCAGATGCTCGATCGGGCTAGTATAACAGTCCGAGAGTTGTAGCCTGTACGGGTATTTCGTACATGCCTCCTTATTTAATGCTTGGAGATTCGTGTTGCTCTGCTGAGAGCGATCACTCAGTCGTCATGCCGCATCAATAATGAGAATGGAGTAGTACAGGAAATACAAGGCTGGTCATGCATTATTTGGTAATGCTATAAGTTTATAGTGAAGAAGTATTCTCCACTTTATCAGTTGCTTTATCCTTTGTAGGATGTTAGCATATAGTTTTGGCTTTTACAACTTTAGCCTTAAACGAAAATCCACCATCAACATTAAGTCCCCTGCCTAGCACGTAATGGTTACACTATTATGGGGTAGGCATGAGATGCTGACAATTTTGTATGCTGAAACAATTAAGGTAAAGTAAAGAAAATACGTATTTACCGCATAGATCGTCAGGTGATGTCCTGGAAGTCTTGATTAGGGTCATGAATGAGGCAGGACTTGGTCAGACGAGTCGCTTTTGTTTCCTCCATGTACATCTGGAGCCCACTTCTTGAACTGGGTGTACTCTCCTCCGTTGCACGACAGTTTTTCCCAGATATATCCGATAAGCCTCATTGATCATTATACCGAATCAGTAGCCTTTATAGGTGGCCAGTAAAGACTTCTTTTCTCCTGGGATTCTATTGACATGCGAGATATAAATTCCAAGGATTCTACTCATCCATAGTCGTATATCCAGGTATTTCTCCGCACTTATATGATCTTATGATTGATTGATGATGATATACACATTTTTTATGTGCTCATAACTTCTTCTTCTTTGCAGCTTATCATGGAAGCGGTGGGCGATGACCATTCTGTAACTTCTCCAGAAAAAAGTTTCGAAGTCGACAAGCCCGGAGCTGATGCGCACGAAGAAGTAATGGCTAAAATCGATCTCCCACTTCGCGAAGTCGGTCGTGCTATACAGGGGATGTCACCTGCGTATTGTCAGGGGACGTATCTATGCCCTTTCAGCTGCAATCAACATGGAGGAGCAATGGAGGCATGATGAAGCGTTGCAAGCACCAGTGAGCCCAAGGGCAGAGAGGTTTGCAGCACGGTTAAATAGGCGGAGGGTTGAACATAAACGACCTATTAGTGAAGATAAATGTGATTATCCAATCCACGACGGTGTGATAATCCTTGATTCTGACACAGATGAACCTGAGCGTCTGAAAGCAGTCAACACAATCCCTAACGTTGTTGTGGACTGTGGGGAAAACATGGAAGATGTTCCTGCTAACGATGTTGGGGTGGAGAGTGCTGTTGTAGAAACATCTGAAGCGGAAGTTGAGGCAGATCCGAAGGAAGAAGCAGTAACGGCTCATGATGGTGATGGCGTTGAAACATGACCTAGTAGTGGTGCTGACGCGGTCGACCTTGTTGACGTCTAGGCTTTTGCTTTTCTTTTTCTTTAAATACATCCCCGTAATTCATAAACATCTTCCTTGTACTCAGTGGCGGCTGAGTCTAGGATCTTTTGTTTGCTTGCTTGAATAAAGGTTTTTATGTTATAATCCTTTGTTAAGATTACATCTGAACCTTTTCAGGTGCAATGGTGTGCCTTCATATGTATGTGATTCTTTATGATAAAAGAAATAATGTCATAATGGAATACCACGGACTTGCATGTGCTCCTGACGTGAGATCTCCCTGGTCTTGCTGGGTGAATGGCTCAAAGCATCTTCCTTTTCCGCACATATTATATTTCCTTGACTTCTTACGAAATTTTTGCTTAGGGTTTCCTTCTCTGTTTTGCTCTAATGGGTTTAGGCTGACTCAAGACTTTGTGTCTTCCTTTAGGGGTAAAGAAGTTCTTTGATGGAAATAATACTTCAATTAATTTGAAATTGAAAATTGAAACCCTAATTATGAATGCAAGTATTGCAATCATTTTCTGGAGGAATTACAAATATGACATGAGAAGGTAATTGTAAAAAGACATGCTGGAGAAAACAGCACAATGTTTTAAAGTGTGGAGGACGCTGGAAAGTGGTAGCACATCGTCTTAAGTACGGTAGGGTTTGAGCCATCGCGAGTGAATCGTTACGCCTTCCAATTTGTCAGCGTTGATGAGATTGCAGTAGCCTCCTAGGATAACGTCTGCTACCAGGTATGGTTCATCTTCTCTTTCAGTGGGTGAGTCAGGTGGATTTGTTAATTTCACCGTCATGCTCCCAACCTTGAATGTAGTCATCTTCGTCACCAGATCTCCAATTCCAAATGGGTTTGGGTGTGCAGATGCCTGGATCTTGGCTTTATCATCTTTGACCGAGACAGCCTCTAAGCTTTTGATAAAAAGTTTGAAGGGGCCGGCCTCCCATTCACATCTCTTAGCCGGGGTTGGTTTGTTAGTTGGGACCAGTTCTCAGTGATTGTCAGAGTGAGGAGTGTTTGGTTGCAAAAAGGGTTGTGTGATGAGACTTACTTTGGCTCGGAACCTTTTAATGTACGCCGACGGGCTCTCTCCAGGAAGTTGTATCACGTTTGAAATTTGTAGGTGGTGCGGCAACAGACAGTCCCCAGGTCCAGACGGCTTGTTGGATATCCTTTCGGGTACCGAAGCCGGTAAAGGACAAACTTCCAGTGTTGCCTTGTTGTCTTGTATCCAAGAGAGTCCTAGGATCATGTCGTAATTAGGATGCTCCTTGACTATGTAGAACTTTGCTTGTGTTAGGGTGTCACCCAATTTAACTTCAAGATCGATGTATCCATATGCGTCTCCAAGTTCTCCTTCTAGAGTCTTAATCACAGTTGGGTTGCGAGTAGCCTCCTGCTTTGAAATCTTTGTTGCTTTCAAGGTCTGGAGAGTGATGATGTTGAATTCAGAGGCCGTATCGATCAATGTGCTATCGAACTCGACATCCCTCAAACGAGCAACGGTTAAGATTCCCCAGTTTCCCTTGCTTGCATCTTCCAGCAAGGACTGAGGTTTCGAGACCGGTTCCTTTTCCAGATACAAGAGCCTGCCTGAGACAACGCGGTTGAGGGCTGCAAATATGTCCTGACACTGTGCTTTGGAGAATTACAAGATCTCGCACAAATGTTCCATCATAAATTGTACAGTCTTGTGAACAAAATCCCCGGAAATCATGCAGTTCCTGACAGGGAGAGGGTCTCTATGAACACCTTCGTTTCCAAGCTGTAGTTCTCCTTCCTCTATCTTTTCTTTGAAGATTTTCTTCAGTATGTTGCAGTATTTATTCGGATGATGGACAAACCTATGGTAGCGGCAGTACTTGGGATCCGCCATATCTTTCTCAGTTGGCGGGCGTCTGATAGGAGGAAGCTTGATAGCGTCGTCTTGAATCCATGCCTCCAAGAGTTCTATCACTTGACTCATGGGGAATGGGAAGCCTGCATCTTCGGTGTCTTGTGCAGGAGTCTTTCCTACTCCCTTTTGAGACGAGGTCGTCTGTGCCGGAGCCGCACGCTTGGGTTGTCGTTCCGTTGCTGAAGCTTTCCCTTTTCCTGCTTCGCCTACCACGCTCACAGAAGGACCAGTGTTGTATTGTTTGTTGGTGAGGCGCCTGCTTCCTCGACTCTCACGTAGGTCTTCGTTTCGAACAACCCTGGTTCTCTCTAGTAAAGATGGGGAAGTTGTGGCTGAACGCTTGGCAGCTTCATGGAGTTCGGAGAACGTCTGAAATCCCAGATTCTCCAGTAGGGCGCGGAATATGGGTATCATCCCGTTGATACACAGCTCCACCAACTGCCGTTCAGTGATGTTCGGATCATGACAATCTAGTGCCTGAGTTATGAACCTTTTAACGAGATCGTTCGGATGTTCGTTGTTCCGCTAAGAGATTCTCCCCAGGTCTGAAAAGGTGATCCGCTCGGACACGAAGAAGTACTTTTTATAGAAAGCACTGACCATCCCGTCCCAATTGGATATGCTATTAGGCGCGATGTTGTTGTACCAGGTGTACGCCCTTCCCGTAAGTGACTTCGAGAATTCTTTCAGGCGGAGAACACAATTGTATTCATGTTCTCCTAATGATTCCAAAAATCGAGAGATGTGTTCATGAGCATTACCAGTACCATCATAGAGAGAGAACTTAGGAGAGGTGTATCCTCTTGGGAGAGGAATTCGTTGTACAGCTTGAGGGTACGGAGGCTGATGTTGGTGCACCTCCATCATGCTTCCTTTGTCTCGGTTTTGGAGAAGTCATTCAAGGTCTTCACGTGTGATGAAGTTGGATGACCGGTCCATCTCCCTTGGGCGTTCAGGAACAATACGAGCTTCTTCATTCATGTGGGTCTAAGTGGAAACGCTTGTTCTGGGCGTATTGAAGGCATCCCTTGTTGGCTCCAGGGGTTGCCGTGAGTCTTGTGGCAATCGTTCAGTTAAGGTTTTGAGGAAAGTGAGTACCTCTTTCTGAGTTGCAGCCATATCCGTTTTAGTCTTAGCAAGATCTTCATGTCTCTCCATCAAGTCTGCGATGGTAATTGGAGATGGTCCTCCTCTTGCTCCTCCGGCTCCGCGTCCTGATGAAGGAATGAAAGTTGTTGTTCTGGTGATCGCCGGAGGTGTTACACTTGAAGAGATGTCAGGGTTAGCGGCTGCTCTGGCTCTGGTGGTAGGAGGCGTTACACTTACTGGAACATCTCCTGCTCCGCTGGTGTTGGTGGTAGAAGAGACGGTTCCACGAGATGTATTGACCACAGTATCTCCACTGACAGGTACATCAATACCGAGAGCGCTATCTACACTAGTTCCATCAGAAGTGATTGCTGATCCTGACCTAAGTTCCACCATCTTTGAAACAGATTGATGGTTGGATTGAATTTAAGATTTACCCCTTCGAAATTGATGAAATTGAATCAGATTTTGAAGAAATTGACTTTATAACCGAGAGATTAACGTCCCACCGTGGTCGCCAATTTTTTATGGGTGAAAACTATTCCTGCCGAATTTGGTAATTTGGGGTGTGTGGATGAGGAATGAATTTAAACCCTAAACAAATGCACTGCACGGGAGTGCTTTGTGATTCGAGAAATCAATCTATACAATTCTTGCCTAAACCAAGAAATGGTCGTTCCAGACTTGCTTTGGTCATAAAGTGAAGGAGATGGGGTTGATCTTAGGGAGGGAAGCGAAGAAGGTGTTGAGATTGTGAAGGTGTTGGCTACGTATGACTTATATCAGAAAGCTGAACTGGCTTGCAGAATGTAAGCTATGAGTTCCGGTGTTTGAATACGGTTGTACCAACACTTGCTTCTGTTGTCTTGTCCCCCCTTTTTGAAAATAGGGAGGAGAACCTATTTATACAAGTCATTGAGCCTAACCCACATCTCTAATGGGAAGTGGAGAAAGTGGAGTGATGGAGTTGTGGAGTTGAGTATGTTAGTCTTACACGATCATTCTTGCCCACTTCTCCCATCATCACTAACCGTCCATGACTTCCTGACACGTTCTTGTGATGGCGCGTTGTGCGCTGCACGCTGTAAACCGCCAGACCAATACCCCAGTATGTATCCCCCAGTTTGTGACATGATTGATGTCTCGAGTATGTGGATTGTGGGACCCACAGAAAGTAGCATGTAATGCTAGATTAAATAACTAAGTTATTTAGGAAGTCGATATTTATGAAATATCGTGTGAATCCTATGCATGTAATGCATCGAATGTATTTAGCATGAGTGAAGCATCACTGTTTTAAGACTTAATGGAGTAAGTCACGATTAAGCGTCTTAAAATAGATGCATTTCTAGCCATCTTCAATTGATCGTTTGGGGTTGTACAGTTAAGTCCTGACTTGGCCGATCACTTGGTGTGGTAGAGTGACGGATGGTAATCACCACGACACCTTACTGACTAGTTAACTCCTGACCAGGGTTGTATAACCAAGCAGGTGAAGTTGAACGGACGAGATGATCTTTGAGACACTCATCTGCGACCGTTAGTGGAATTAGGGTTTATGAAGAGGTGCGCAAGCATTACTATTCAGCTTGGTCGAATCCAAGCTTGGGACACGATTTTGGCAAGCCCGATTGGGCATGCTTGTAGAAGGCATGCCGACGTACATGCCTATACCTTATTGTCTCGTGAAAGTGTAATCTAGATCGCTCAATTTGTCCGGCAAAGAGGAGCGGATAGGATTGATTTGTGACAGAGATTTTGTACCACTAAGGCCGCGCGTCATGCCAACTTTGGGTGCGCGTTTCGAGGCGACCAAGCTTGGTCGGTCTTGGCCGATTTGTCCGGTGTGCATACGACGGGCTGATGTACATGCATGTATTTCATTGTCCCATAGAAACGTGATCTAAGCCACTCAATTTGTACGGCAAAGTTGAGTGGTCGAGATGAGTTTACAATTGGGAGGTGTGACCACGCTTAGTTTGGGCGTGCGAATCGAGGCAACCAGGCATGATATGCCTTGACCGATCGGGTGTGGAGATATATGGGCCCACGGTGATCATGTTGATGCGCACCGGACCTTCCTAGTCTATTCCTGGACCCTTCGTTCGTGCAGGAGAAAATGGATGCTCGTGATATTCAAACCCTAATTAGGGTTTCACCGGCCGTGCGTCATGCCTTGTTTGGGCGCACAAACTGGAACGATCAACTATAGTTGGTCCTGACCGATCGGTCATGTGTGTAGTCGGACCCATGGTGATTGTGTTGACATGCTCTGGGCCCTTTGAATCTACATCTACACCCTCCATCTATGCCTGCGAAGATGGATGGTTGAGAATGCTTTGCGACACATGTAATGTGCCGCAGACCCTAAATTAGGGTTTCACGTCCGCGCTGCTTTGGCTGGACGATTTGGCAAGCCATGCTACCTTTTTTGGGAGGCCGACCATGCGGGGTCCGCATTGGGTCAATGGTGAATACTCCAATACCTTCTTGGGGGTTATGGATCCGATCTAAGCCATCCAATCATGCTGGTGAAGTTGGATGGTCGTGATCGTTTCTGAGACTGATACAGACAGTCCAGATGCTCGATCGGGCTAGTATAACACTCCGATAGTTGTAGCCTGTATGGGTATTTCATATATGCCTTCGTATTTAACGCTTGGAGATTCGTGTTGCTCTGCTGAGAGCGATCATTCAGTCGTCATGCCTCACCAATAATGAGAATGGAGTAGTACATGAATTACAAGGTTGGTCATGCATTAATTGCTAATGCTATAAGTTTATAGTGAAGAAGTATTCTCCACTTTATCAGTGGCTTTATCCTTTGAAGGATGTTAGCGCATAGTTTTGGCTTTTACAATTTTAGCCTTAAATGAAAATCCACCATCAACACATACTTGTATGCGTACTTGTAGTTTTGGAACTCCGGGTACCTAAGTACACATACCCGTACACGTACTGGCGAAGGGTTTGGGTCCGGAAATTTCTGTTGTGTTTGGAAATATGCATACCCGTTTGCATACTGGTGAAATCCAAACTCAGACCGGGTACTTAAGTATGCGTACCCGTTTGCATACTTGAGTGGTTAAAATTCTAAAATCGGTTTGTTCATGAACTAATACATTTATATACTAAGGAATGCATTCTTTGCAAATCGTGGCTATGATGTTCATGAATTGATTCGAGTGAATCAAACCGATTTTGCTTCAATTGTGTTCTTGTATACTTCTATGAGAATATAGCAATTGATAAACTCTTTAACTAGTTTCATTTGAGTCATTTGAACTAGTTGTTGTTAAGATGAATAAGGTTGATATGAGAGTATTCATATAGCTAACCTCGGTTAACTACTGTTAAGCCAACATGGCGTACACGTTTAGGTACAGTTACCCAAACCTAAATGAAGGCACATTTCATTTGTGTATACAAGCTAAGTTCTATCTAACGGTTGAAAGATATTAGCTTGAATCTAATTAGGTTTTCATCTAACGATGAATATTGAATGCTTTCTTACCAAGGTAACTTAGATTGAAAACCCTGAGTTGAAAACTATATAAGAGAGAACTCTAACAACTGGGAAACCTAATCCCCACACCTCATGTGTGATACTAGTTGCGACCAGAGTCGATTCTCCTTTAACCTTAGGTTTTTCACGAAACCCTGTAGGTTAACGACTTGAAGACTCCATTGGGATTGTGAATCCAGACCCAACTATTTTCTCTGTAGTTGTGTGTTCTGATCTTGCCCTGTTCTATCGTATTGAGTACTATCTTCTCTAAGATTTGCTCGAGATTGATTCTCCGATAGGAAAGATTAAAAGTAGTCACAAACATCTTCGTCTCATTGTTTGTGATTCCACAATATCTTGTTTCTCTACCATACGATTAAGATTATTGTGAGGTGATTGATAATACTAGGTTGTTCTTCGGGAATATAAGCCTGATTTATCATTTGGTTCCTGTGCACCTTGATTTATCAAAAGACGGAACAAAACTCATAGGTATTTATGTGGGAGACATATTTATCTATTCCAATAGACTTTTCTGTGTGAGACAGATTTGTTTATCAAGTCTTCGACTTTGGGTCGTAGCTACTCTTAGTTTTGCGTGAGATCAGATAAGGGAATCAAGTGTGTAGAATCCTGCTGGGGTTCAGAGACGTAAGGAGCGCAATTGTACCTTGATTAGTGTGAGATTGATTAGGGCTCAACTACATTCCAATCCGAAGTTCATTGGTAGTAAGCTAGTGTCTGTAGCGGCTTAATACAGTGTGGTGTTCAAAGCTGGACTAGGTCCCAGGGTTTTTCTGCATTTGCGGTTTTCCTCGTTAACAAAATTCTGGTGTCTGTGTTATTTCTTTTCCGCATTATATTTTGTGATATTACTAGAAATAACCCGTATCATAATGGCACGGTATGTGAGTAATATAGAATTATAATAAATATTTAATAAAAATATATAGAAAAAGAGTAATTTTGACATATATATAATTAACGATTATATTTAATTAGGTTTCGAAATCTTGGTAGGCTGAATTCCACATATAAGAACTTATAAACCTGAAAATGTGATATAAATAATTTTTAAAGTTGGTCTAATGTCAGTTGAGAGTAATTACTGAAATTAAATCTTGCTAGTCAAATTGTTTTATCGTGTTATGCTTTTTTATTTTTGATGACCAAAACTAAAACATCATAAGCTCGATCAAACTTGGATTAATATACAATATCTTTAAGATTGTATCATCAATCCCTTTAACAATCCTTCGCATTTTAATACCAATTCATTTTACTAAATAAAAAAAACGTAAATAGTTCTTATCTACTTTATTTGATAAAATATTCTTACGTGTTATTAATTTTATCTTGAAAAATAATTTTTTGATCCACCTTAAAAATACAAAATAAGGGAGGGAGTAATATGATAAGTAGAAATTTCCTACCAAAGTATTTTAATTTTTTCAATTCTATTTGATTGACAAAGTTTACCTGTTTTTTGTAGAAAAAAGTAATGATAAATTTTATCCTATCTATAACCGTAAAAGACATAAAGAATATTCTTAATAGTAATTCATATTGCATTTATTTTATTTAAATGAAAAAATCTAATCAATGTACATTCATAAAATGAGGTTTATGACCCTAATTATGAGGGAATCAATCGATTAATCATAACAAAATAGGTTACAACTCTCACCCTATTATTTAAATAAAATTAGCCATATACATCATCAAAATATGACAACCAAATTATTTAAATAATATGTGATATATATATCTATATTACTTTCCATCAAATTCACGTTGCAACCACTAAGGCTTAGTTTGGTAATGTTTTTTTTCTTTTCAAAAGCACTTTCAAATCATATTTATAGTAATATTTTTTCATCTTAGTGTTTGGTAAAGGTTTTACAAAGTGCTTCTTATGCAAAGCACTACTAAAATTCCCTAACTTTTAAAAGCTAGGGAGGAGGAGCTTTTAAAAGCTCCAAAAGCATAAGTTATGGTACCACATAACGTTCGAATATTATTTTCCTTTTCTGTCTCAATTTTTTTATAAATTACAAAATTACCCTTAAATCTATATAACATTAATTTTTTATTCTCTATATTTTATTCGTTAAAGGTGATTAATTATTTTATATACTATTTCAATGATTTTTTCTCAGTTTGTCAATTATGAAAATAAGAGCACTATTAAAAAAATTATTTAATTTTAATTTGATTTTTGTTTGAAATTTATACTTATAAAATTAAAAGTAATTAAGAAAAGTGATATTTTTTAACAATAATATTAATATGATTATTATTAACCCAGCTAAAGACATCTGACGGATATAGAAGTAGTAACATATTTTGTTATGAACTTAAATTGATTGGTTTCATCATAATTATTATTAAATCTGAATGAACATTGATTGGATTTCGGTTATAAAATAATAAAATTTATTATTATTCTTTCAAAAAATAATGTCGGTTTTCGTCATTTGTTACAAAAGAAATAGTTGAACCTGATATTTACTTCTATAATCAACTCTAACTTTTAGTTTATATTTTACCAAACGTTAAATTTATATTTTACTAAACACTAAATCTAGTTAATGCATAAATGTTTTCACTGCACTGAATGAGTAAATGTACGGTTTGGTATCCTAGTAGCCAGTTTACATTTGATCCGATCAACAATTATCTTATTATCGTGTTTGTAGCCGTAATATATATGGCATAAACATTTTTATATGCTTCAACATTTAATATTTTATTAATATCTTGAGTTATGTTATCCATTAATTAATATCTTGAGTTATGTGATCCATTAATTAATGATCAATAAATTAAGGTTCATAATGAAATAGGTTACATACACCAAGATTCTCGGATGTCTATTGGTAGGATGAGACTGAGATAGTTGGATCATCTGTTTATCTCTAAAAATGTTATCTGGTCGTCGGTGCTTAAAAACTCATCCTGTTTTGTATTATATATAGAAATATCACAGCTTGTGCATTAAGATCAATCAATTAGAAAATCCAACCTTTGGTTGTTGATATAAATTAATTGACACTTGAACATTGGTCGTTGGCACCGTTCAAATTGTTTCACATAATAATCAGGCTCGCGGATTTCTATCTGTTTGATTTTCTGATTACATTGTGAAACAGAGATATAAAACTCTTTGATATACTTTTCTTTAGATTGAGTCTGACTGTCTAGTTGATTCTCTTGAAAGTATATTGGAGTTTTTCTATTCATATTGCCGAATGAAATATCGGGTGTGGTTGTTAGACTCCCGCTTTTTCAGTGTTAGAGCACTTCTCGGTCAAACTCACAAGTTTTGCTATCTCAAGCTTGTTTTCATGAACAAAACTATATCTTGATTTCTACTTTAATAAGTCAAGTCTCGGACTAGGTATAGATGTTGGTAGTTGAGTATCATACATCACCCTCGAATACTGAAGATCGCCGAAGACATTTGGAGAACTTCATCAACAAGGTATGTGAAGACTGACACATTATATTTACTCACAAGCTTTACCATCCTATCTATATGAAATTATTTCGTATGACTTTTACTAGATTTATTGCGAAAAAGAAACTTTAGCGTCAAGCTTGTCTTGTTAAACATCTCGAAATATGATTCAAGCAATGAATGTTCATTGATCCATAACAATTTTAGTTTGAAACAATTTATTGTTGGTAAACTAATGTTGTGGATCATTTTAAAATTGCTCAATCAAGTACGACATTTGGGAATCAATGCTCATATCTTTTTTCTTCTGATCGGAAAGGTCTATCGAATAATTGATGTCTTCAACGACGATTACCGACTTATTAGTAGTACAGACCAATAGCTTTCTTAGTTATGAAAGACTAGAAAGTCCTAACTAGGCAATGTGGCTCACATGCATATGACTAAGACTCGATAGGCATATGATAGAAAGCCTTGCAACTGTCAGAGTGACTCGTCATATGGAGGACCTGCCACATAGAACATATGTTCATGAAAGCATTATAGTAAAGATGTTGTTTACGACTTTACAAGGCTAAATAAATACTAGAGGAATTTGAGTATGAAACTCTTAAACAACATTTGAAGTTCGCAAATTAGACAAGGTTAGAAATTGCTTCTCAAATCCGCCAATCCAATCCACCCATCCAATCCGCTTAATTGTTTACCCGCAGATATTGTATACACCAAAAAATAACCTGACACATGGAGGAGATTACGAGCCGAAACTGGCCACAATGATACAACCGCGCATACGGAATCAGTTCCGAGTCTGCTTAGAAACTAAGCTAAGGATAGTTTAGTAAAATACTTGTAACCACTCACCCTATATAAAGGAACATTATTAGGTTAGAAAGGGGATCGGACCAGCCTCCTACCTTCTCTACTTTTCCCACTGAACTCCATCTCTGATGGAGCTTCATCACCTTTGTAATGAAACCAATACTTAATAAAACTCATACTATCAGTACCCCGTGGACGTAGGCTATGCCTAACCACTTAAATCACCTGTGTTAATGTCTTCTTACATTTCTGCACTTTATATTTTGCTTATGAATTCTGTTTTCATTTTAATTTGTCTTAATTTGTATACTGTTATGTCATTCTAACCAATTGGTTGTGATACCAAACTAATGGTGTTCACAATTTGACGCTAGAAACAAGGATGAGTAAAGAATTCATTCTACCTACTCAAAATCTATTTTCTTTTATTTTAAATGTTATACTAATTCTGAAATTTGTCTTCAGTTTTTTATCTCTTTTCACCTTAGATTTCCGTCAATTTGTTGTTTTTACATAGAGAATTTGCTTGGGTACCACCCAAAATCTAACGAATACCATGAGAAAAGCCAGATTCGGAAATGCTTGTTAACTGTTTGCCAAAATGATTCAGTGAATTAAAATTGCTATGTAGAGACAAGCTTTCATTTTTACACAAACTTCTACAAGTGCTTATAGTTCATATCTTTTTTAAAAATGTTCGGTGAATCTCTGTTTTTATACTTGTTTTCTGACTGACTTTGAGATTTGTCTCAGCCAGCTTCGTTGGGTTACAAACCAACGCCGTTTGTCTTCCTTAGATCTTTATTGCTTTCATGTTTGGCGAGTAAAGTTTCTCTTTGATTTTTGACTTGTAATCCATATTCTAGTCCTTTACTTTACAACCAGTACGGTTCCCAAGCATTTTTGATGTGCAGGGGACTACACACCGAAAATGCAATTCATATCCAGTGAACGATGCTGCAAAGGGAGTGGGTTTATGATTGGATTGATGATCTACCGGAAACATTAAAGCACACCATGTAAAGCTGCTACATACCACCGCTGTTGCCATGATGCGGTTAATTGCACTCATTCGGAGGAGGGGAGAGAGGGAGGAGTAAGAAACCCACTATCTCTGAAGAGAGGAGTAATAGCTGGGTAGTATTACTACCTTTGTTCCCTCACACACATCAGTCACTCGAAGTACAAAGTCAACAACGATGATGCAACTCTGATTCTCAACTCGATGTTGTTGCTGCTAGAATCAAAGTACTTATGGTATTGCTTTGGTCCGACGATGAGAGTCCGAGCAGCTCCGACCCAAGGTGGAAAACGAAGCTAAAAGATCAAGATCATTACCTCTGCCAACAATTATGTCTCCAAGCTTTTTCAAGTCAAGGGAAAACGAAGCTAAAAGAATGATGGAATATGATGTTGATAATCCGCAGTCCAATTCAAGGGATTACAAAAAGTTTCTATTTATCTTTATGCAGGTCTAACTTTCGGTAGTACAACGATGATAAGATTCATCCCGAAATCTGATGGTGTAGCTTCGGTCCCATGACCAGATGATGCTTCTCCAGTCAAGCTAGTTAAAAAGACAATATTCAAGTAACCAACGCACCAAAGTCCGAAGCCAAATTATGGTGACAATGAAAGATACTCGAAGCACAAAGTGATACGATGATGTCAAAACCTGCGATGAAGATGGTAACTCGTGCGAGGAGACCAGCTGATGCACATCAACCCGATCTAAGAAGGAGAACAACAAATCTAAGATGGAGGTTACATCCACGGCGTGATAAAGGAGAGATGATGACCATGACCTTGACACGCTACCCTAAGAAAGCCCTAGATACATTTGCAGCATGGTTCATGACTAAGAAGAGCATTGTGGAAAATCATTGCTGCTGAATTATCCATCGTAGTTAGATGACGATGTCTATGTAAATGACGAAGATACTCGCAACAGAGTTCAGCCGATGCCCATCTCAGCCGAAGACTTTACTTTTCCTTTGACAGGAACACAACACAACGCCCAAATTTGTTTTGGTCGTCTGACTAACTATTTCTTTAATGAAGTTAAACTCTTAATGATTTTGAGGATTTGGCTCTTTCCTTTGTTCTACTGATTCTTCGGTAGGTCTTGGTTCGTTCACTGGTGTCATTCAAAGTCATCTGCATATCCTTATAATTTCACGTCCATAAATTATCATCTTCTTTCATCAAGGGGACTTCGTCATATTTAGAGCTTAGCATCGTCAGTATCAGTCTTCTTCGTTTCCTCTTTGTTAGAGAAACAGTTTCTCACCGTGTGACCCACATGTCTAAACTGACAGGTGTTAGTTAAGCATTAGTTAGTAACTGGTGTTAGTTGGTAGCCGGTTATTGGTCACAGCTGTCATGAGTCGGTTTGTTGAAACCTTTCAATATTTGTTCTTTGTTTTCTGTGTCTGTAATGAAAACTCTTTTCAAGAATTTACAGATTAAATCAAATACATCTTCAGAGAGATTGTTTAACAACTTTCTTCTCTCTAACATGGTATCAGATACCGATTTCAAAACCCTAAAAATCCTTTAACCAAAATAATCTTTCATTCATTACCAGAATTCATCAACAATGGTTGAATCTGAAAAACATATCCCACTCACCTTCAAACCACCATCAAAACTATCTTCAATAAATTACAGTTTATGGAAATCGCAAATTGTACCCCTACTTCGAAGTTACAATCTCTTTAGGTTTGTTGATGGATCATTTCAATGTCCAGTTAAATTCTTTCGCAAATCAACTGTTGTTGGTGAAGTTGTTCTTGCTACGTACACGCTTCCAGATTCCGATCCAGGAAATGATTTTGTTCGTAATCCACTCTACAACTATTGGATTAATCAAGATCAAGCCATTCTTTCATGGTTGTTCAGCGCCTGCACTGAAGAGACTCATTCTCAGGTACTTGATTGTACATTTTCTCATGAAATCTGGACTAGATTAGAACATAATTTCAATGCTACTACTAGGTCACGATTGATGCAACTTAAATCTGATTTAGTAAACTTAAAGAAATCCAGTGAATCAATGGTTGTTTACTTCAACAAGGCTAGATATCTATCCTATCAATTAGCTCAGATTGGGCGAGCAATATCAGATGAAGATTTAGTGTTTCATATCCTTCATGGATTACCATTTGAGTTTAATTCTTTCAAAACCTCCATAACCACGCAACAATTGAAGAATGACAATCTCATTACCTCATCAGAATTATTAGGATTGTTGTTATCTGAAGAACTGCGAGTGAACTCTGAATCAAAATCTGATCTCTCTGCATCTTGTGCAAATGTTTCCACTCATCAATCTAACTATTTCAATCCTAGCTCATCATTTGATTATCAATACCCTGGATTTTACCCTCAACCAACAGCTTATTTTCAGCAATATCCTGGTACTTATAATCATTCACCTTGCTATACAACTCAGAGAGGTTCATTTAACAGATTTCATGTAAATCGAGGTAATAGATGTGGTGGTAATTACAGAGGTGGTTTTCGTGGTGGTCGATCTGATTATGGTGGCAGAAATGGTGGAAGATTTCATAATAATACAAATAACTTCTTTCCACCACAACCTCAACCTTAACACAATAACACCTTACTTCCTTGACAAATCTGCAAGAAAGATGGTCTTCAAGCTCCTACCTGCAAATACAGATACTATGACAACTCAAATGCTCAGGATTACAACACTAGTTATGACTACTATGGGGATAATTCTGCAGAATTTTGGTATCCTGAACCAGAAGCTTATGTTGTTTATGATAACTCAACTTCCAACACTGCTTCTACTTCTTCTTAGGTACCAGATTCAGGAGCAACACATCATATTACTTCAGACCTTGCAAACATGAATCTTCATTCAGAATATCAAGGCTATGATCAAGTTAAAGTTGGCAATGGATCAGGCTTGATCATTACTAATGTTGGTAATTCAATTTTTCAACATGATAATGTCACCTTTACCCTTTCAAATATTCTTCATGTACCTACTATAACTAAGAACCTTATATCTGTGCATCAATTTACAAAGGAGAATAATTGCTTCTTTGAATTTCATCCTACTTCATTCTCTGTGAAGGATTTGGTTACCAGGAAGGTTCTTCTCAGTGGTCCAGTTAAAAATGGATTATATCATTTGGAGTTTACTGCAGCCCAACTCAAACAAGCCCTATCAACTACAAGTTCAGTTCATTGGCATAATAAGCTAGGCCACCCTGCTTACTCTACTTTGAAGCATGTTTTGTCATCTGTTGATGAAGTCATAGATAAGCATTTATCTTATCAAGCATGCAATGCCTGCCATGTTGCTAAAAGTCATGTTCTACCATATCCTACTAGTACAAGTATTATGTACATCCCTCTAGAACTTATTTACACAGATGTATGGGTTTCTCCCATTTGTTCAATCAATGGATATAAGTACTATGTCTCCTTTATTGATGTCTTTAGCAGATTCACTTGGTTTTATCCTTTAACATACAAGTCAGAAGTTCTTGATACTTTTATCAAGTTTAAATCTCATGTTGAAAATCAATTGAACAAGAAGATTAAATTTATTCAATCTGACTGGGGAGGAGAGTATAGAAATGTATCTAGCTACTTATACAATTGTGGCATAGGACATAGAGTTTCTTGTCCTCATGCACATGCTCAAAATGGAACTGCTGAAAGAAAATACAGGCATATATTTGAAACTGGATTGGCACTCTTATCTCATGCTTCACTTCCCATTTCATATTGGAGTTATGCCTTTGAAACAACAAACTATCTCATCAATAGACTCCCTACACCCATATTGCAGCAAACATCACCACTTGAAAGCCTTTTTAATATCAAACCTGACTATTCTTTCTTGCACACATTTGTATGTTCTTGCTATCCTTGCTTGAGACCATTCAATGACAATAAATTGGAACCCAGATCTGTTCAGTGCATATTCTTGGGTTATAGTAAAATGCATAAAGGGTATAGATGTCTCAATCCTTTCACCAACAAGATTATAATTTCCAGAGATGTCAGGTTTGTTGAATCAGAATTTCCATACACCCAACTACTTAAGGTCATTTCATCTGAGCATACTTCTGCATCTGAGTTTACTAATTCTGGTGTTACTTCTGCTGCTATCTCAAATGAGGTTGATTCTGTTTTGCCTACCATTGTTGATACTTCTATACCATCTAGTTCTTATGGTGTTAGTATTACTGATACTTCCTCAGCACCACTACAATCAAGCTCTACTGTTGTAAATGATCACCCCATGACAACAAGAGGCAAAAAGGGAATATTCAAACCCAAAGTTTTTGCTTCTGAAGTGCAGACTGTATGTGAAGATATTATTGTTCCCAGCTGCTACTCTGAAGCCTGCAAAGATCCAAAATGGAGAGCTGCAATGGATGAGGAAATAAATGCATTACTGCAAAATGGAACATGGAAATTAGTGTTGGCAGGAACTAGTGCCAATATCATTGGTTGTAAGTGGATATTCAGAATAAATAGGAATATTGATGGAACTATTAAGAGATATAAAGCTAGATTAGTGGCTAAAGGATTCAATCAAGTTGAAGGCATTGACTATCAAGATACCTTCAGTCCTATTGTCAAACCCACAACTGTTAGAATGATACTTTCTATTTCTCTTTACAAGGGATGGAAGATTAGGAAACTTGATGTAAATAATGCCTTTTTTACATGGTCATTTATCTGAAGAAGTCTACATGGTTCAACCTCCAGGTTACACTGATAAACTGCTACCTAATCATGTGTGTAAGTTACAAAAATCCTTGTATGGCTTAAAGCAAGCTCCAAGAGCTTGGTCTGCAAGGTTAAGTCAATTTCTTATTCAGTGTGGCTTTCTTCCCTCTAAAAATGATACCTCATTATTCTACAGAGTTACTTCTTCTGCAACTTTTTTGGTAACAGGCAGCTCTACTTCAGACATTGACAAACTCCTTGTTGATCTTGGTAGAGAATTTGTAATAAAGGATTTGGGGGACTTGCATTTTTTCCTTGGTATTCAAGCTACAAAGAACAATGAAGGTATCTTATTATCTCAGGAGCAGTACATTTCTAACTTACTTCACAAAACAAAGATGACATTTGCTCATTCTTCCACTACTCTTATTGCAACTACTCAAGATACTACTACATCTTCATTTTTTCATGATCCTTCATTGTATAGAAGTGTTGTTGGAGCATTACAATATGCTATCATCACCAGACCAGATATATCTTATGTTGTCAATAGAGCTTGTTAATTTATGCAATCCCCAACTGAAGTTCACTGGACTGCAGTTAAGAAGATTCTCAGATACTTACAGGGTACATTGGGTTATGGACTTCAGTTCAAAAGGTCAAGTTCTCTTCAACTTCAAGCTTTTTCAGATGCAGATTGGGCAGGTGATCCAAGTGACAGAAGATCTACTAGTGGTATGGCCATTTTTATGGGTCCAAATCTTATCTCCTGGTGTTCTAGGAAACAAAAGACTGTCTCCAGGTCAAGTACAGAAGCTGAATATAGGGATCTGGCAGATGCTACTTCAGAACTTGTCTGGATTCAGTCCCTTATGACAGAACTACATTTTCAGTCTCCTAGACATCCTTTTCTTTGGTGTGACAACATGGGTGCCACTTATTTAACTGCAAATCCAGTTTTTCACAACCGCATGAAGCATATTGAGAGTGCCTTTCATTATGTCAGAGAACTTGTTGCTTCCAAGTCACTTAAGGTGCGTTTCATTTCCACACAGGATCAAATTGCTGACATTTTCAACAAGGGGTTAGCCAGGACTCGATTCTCTGTTTTAAGGTCCAAGCTCAGTGTATGCAATTCTTCTTAGCCATTGGACTTGCGCGCGCGCGCGGAGGGGGGGGGGGGGGGGGGGGTTGTTAGAGAATCTGTTTCTCACCGTATGACCCACATGTGTAAACTAACAGGTGTTAGTTAAACATTATTTAGTAACTGGTGTTAGTAGGTAGACGGTTATTGGTCACAGCTGTCATGAGTCGGTTTGTTGAAACCTTTAAATATCTGTTCTTTGTTTTCTGTGTCTGTAATGAAAACTCTTTTCAAGAATTTACAGATTAAATCAAATACACCTTCAGAGAGACTGTTTAACAACTTTCTTCTCTCAAACACTCTTGAAGGACCCAAAGAAATCCACCTCCAACACGATGGTAGATCCAAATCACACGATGGTAGCTCGAATTCAGTCCACTGTTGCTGCAAAGCCGCCGACGACGAAGGTGGAGAAAGAATGGGGACTTTTTGGTCGGAAAAATAGGGGGTAAGAGACTGAAGGTTGAAGAGCCTTCGTTCTTTACCTAGAAGGTTGAAGAGCCTTCGTTTCCTATGTTTGCTCACTCAATGCTAAAAACCTCAATATAACCCAACACATAACTCGATGTTGTTGCTATGGTAATCTAAGTACAAAGTCCGGTGCCGAGGAAAACCTCATTTCATAACAAACCGATGACCTAAAGCACGAAGACAAAGTCTGGTCACGAAGAGGCCATAAGCGGACTTACAAGCAAAAATGATATAGCTAGGATCCTCTTTACGGTGGTGCTTGCAAGTCAACGATGATGCAGCTCCAAATATCCATTCCGACGATGCTCAATTCTGCAACAGTAAACAAGTCTTAATCAAGCCAGATGATGAAGAGCTAAGATCCTGCTACGAAGATCTCCGAAGACGATGAGCCAAAGTCTTGTTACGATGATCTCCTAAGTCTTGTCATGATGCTACATGTCTCTGATGCATACTTACTGTTATCAACCACTACCCAAGGGGAAAGCTGTGAGATGGCCAAAGTTGGTCAAATTCTTCATTACAGGTCACACGTACCAGATGATGAGCTAACAAGCCAAGATAACAAAAGCTTTTAAGAAGATTTTCTTAAAGATTCTTTCATCAACAACCCTCAAGAAAAGGGGAAAATTGTATACACCAAAAAATAACTTGACACATGGACGGAGATTACGAGGCGAAGCTGGACATAATGATACAACCGCGCATACGGAATCAGTTCCGAGTCTGCTTAGAAACTAAGCTAAGGATAGTTTAGTAAAATACTTGTAACCACTCACTTTATATAAAGGAACATTATTATGTTAGAAAGGGGATCGGACCAGCCTCATACCTTCTCTACTTTTCTCACTGAACTCCATCTCTGATGGAGCTTCATCATCTTTGTAATGAAACCAATACTTAATAAAACTCACACTATCAGTACCCCGTGGACGTGGGCTATGCTGAACCACTAAATCACCTGTGTTAATGTCTTCTTAAAATTTTGCACTTTATATTTTGCTTATGAATTTTGTTTTCATTTTAATTTGTCTTAATTTGTATATTGTTATGTCATTCTAACCAATTGGTTGTGATACCAAACTAATGGTGTTCACAGATATCAAATCCGTCAGAGTAATAAACCGAATGCGGATAAAACACTCAAATCTGCAATGTTAACAGAGTGGACATGGGTGGTACAAATCCATATCCACCCATCCGTTACTCATCGTAAGAGTTTTAGTTTAATCGGTCTTTTGGGCTATTTCTGCAAGTTTTAGAACAACCCAACAATATAGATGGACAAATGTAAATCTAAATGGGCTGTCTCTGCAGAATATAGGTAACGGATCCGGGGTGAGCATTTGGCCCGTAATCCGCGAATTTAATCGGGACCAACCGTTCATTTGTGGATGGATGCCTGGACCGTTCGTTAATGGGTTGGATGCGGATGGAATTTTTGAAATTCAACGGATTACGGATCGGGCCCGGATGCAACTTTGAAAATCCGTTGTACATCCATATCCGTTAGATTAAGTGCTTTTGTATAGTTCTAAAAAATACTATGGATCATTTAGGAATTCTTAAGGTATTTGCTTGGAGTGTTGTACATGACATTTTTATCTTCCTATACATATATAGGATATGTAGGTTCTATGTGGAGTCATTTGTGTTGGCTTTATTTTCTTTTTATAAATTTTAACTAACACAAATCCATTGGAGATAGTATCTAATTTTTCCATCCGTGTATCCATTGGATACAAATCCGTTGGATGTGGATTGGATATGGATCCCAAATTCGAAATCCATAATGTATTGGATTGGATGCGGATGGGGTAAAAACCGGCCCATGCCCGCCCCTACCCTTAATCCATAAAAATTAAGTATGATAGAAAATAGTTAAAAACGAAATGATAATCTTATTTACTTATTTAATTTTCAGTCGTGATAAACCTGCCGAAATTCAGCACCGTGATGTGCACCGAGAGGGGATCGGACGGTCTCAATGTCACCCTCTCTGCATTGGAATAGGGATGGGACATAAATGGACTCCATCCCTCTCTCACACGGTACCAGTTCGGTGGTGATATCTCGGTACATCAATCATTTTCGTTTAATTTTTGATGAAAAAGTAAAATATACTGTAGTACTAAAGCTAATTCAAATGGTAGATCAGGTTAGTAATTTCTAAAGCATATCTCTCGATATTTTAAGGATAATTTTAATTCTCTTTTTAAAAGTAAAAACAACAATTCAAGGAGAAAATACCTTATGACTAGCATGCCACCTAAATCCATGCCACCTAAATCCAAGTATTCCTACCCGGTTACCCCTTGGTCCCCGACCCAAAAAAGTGGAACACAGGTAAATAAAGGAAACTGAGCCAAGAAAAAGACCCTAGTAAAACTTTGCCTCTCCCCACAATCACGAACCATGCGATTCAACTATTTCTTCCCCATTTTCCAACTTTTCTTCCTGGATAACACCTTCATCTTCAAAATTCTTGACTACTTTTTTCTTTTCTTTAGTTACTACCAATCTTTTCTTCATTTCTCGAACCACATTTCTCATACCCATGTCTATATCTTCATCACAGCCCATCAAAATTTCAGCAACATCAGCTGGTGTCACCTTAACAACCCTTAACAACTCCTCCACCTGTTTCATAGTCTCATGTTCTTCAACTAACAAATAATTCCTCGCTAAAATCCTAAACGAATAATAATCACAAAACGATAGATTAATATGTTTATCCATTCGACCTGGCCTTAATAATGCAGCATCAAGCTTCTCTTTATGATTCGTTGTAAAAATGATCAATCTTTCACCACCGCAAGAAGACCACAGCCCATCAATAAAATTTAAAACCCCGGATAAACTCACACTATTGCCCATACTCAAGTAACTACCTTTCTTATCCTTTTTCACGTTAAGCTTCAATTCATCATCATCCGTGTTCATATCCTTCTTCTTCCGATCGGAAAGATCCACCGAACAATCGATATCTTCGACGACGATTACCGACTTATTGGTAGTGGATATCAGTAGCTTTCTTAGTTGTGAATTGTCTGAAACAGATGATAATTCCAAGTCGTAGATATCAAACTCCAAGAAATTTGCAATGGATGCAATCAAACTAGTCTTTCCTGTAATAGCAATTTAAGCACAAATTAGTCTCAAATTCTATCATAATAATACCAATTTATGTACAAATTTGTCAATTTTTTTATCTAAATCGAAAAGATTAGTTAAATTAAACATACCTGTTCCTGGTGGACCATAAAGAAGATACCCTCTTTTCCATGCCCTGCCAACTCTAGTATAATAATCTCTCCTGCTAATAAATTTCTCCAAATCACCTTTAATCTCTGCTTTAAGAACTGGACTGATCGCGATCGTATCGAACGTCGACGGATGATTAAACGGCACAGACGACCAAAGTCGGCCGTGATCATCAACTGACCGGTTTGTGAATAAATTCCTTTCTCTGTTTTTGAACTTTATCACTTCAGCTTCTTTCACGACATGAGGTAAATACTCCGACCGAATTAATTCCTTGTAATCGTTGTGGAAACAAAGCTTAAAATATTTCTTATCATCATCAGAACCCGAATACTCATCACTTGTTTTCTTTTCGATATGAAAAGACCAATTTATTCTACACCCTTTAAAGACATCTTCAAATGCTTGATCTGTATTCATTGTGAAAGCAAATTCTTTGGAGTTTTTCGGTTTTGAAACTTTGAGATCTTTAGCTGAAAAGAAACATTTAGATCCTAAGTAAGTTCGAACTGAATCGTAAAGATCATTACTGTAAGAATCATCATACTCTTCAATTGACATGGAAATGGTTTTTGGTTGTAAGTATGTGAGTATGGTTTTGAAAAATCTTTGTAATACTAGGTTTGCTTCTGGTGGTAAGAAATCTCTTAAGGCAGTTCTAATAAACATAAGGGTTGCAAGTAATGAACCTATTGACTTCCAATCCAACAGAATCTCCATTTCTCCCTACTTCTTTGTGTATTACCTATAGTGGCTAGTACTAGTGTTTCAGTGTTCTTGATCTGTGAGAAAAAACACCAAGGAGAGAAAGAGATTTTGAAGTTGGATTGAACACTTTAAAAATAAAGAGACGGTTTTTGTTGAAATCAGGGCTTCATTTCAGGCATGTGATTTAGTTTTGTAACTGGAGCTTGTTCAGTGGGAGTATATAATTGATTCAGAGAGAGAACAGGGAAGTGATGTGGTTTAAGGAAATTAAGAATAATAATACTTCATCATCAAGTAAAGAGAAAAAGACTCGATATTGTTTGTGGTCGGTTTGAGCTTTTGGCCTTTAGGACTTGGCCAAAAAGTTTCCTTTTAGGATTGCAGCAAAGGCTCATCCAACTAGTCGCATCTGGTTTGCGTGGGACTCAATCAATAGAATCTTTTGTGGTTTCTTGGATGTTACATACTGGCCTTATTTCTCAATGGTAGGCTGATTATCCACATAGGATGATTCATGTTGTAATAAGCAGTAATACATTTTCGCTTTAGACGCTAATTTTCGTTTAGTGCTCTTTCCGGAGGTCAGCTTATGATGCCCCCCTCTTTTATTTATTTTTTATTCTTTGATTTAATACACTGTCCTCACTGGATCTTGCTTGGAAGAAATATAAAAAGTTATTTCGGAGGTTGGAGGTTGGATTCACGTCGGTAAGTCGGTTGTGCTTTCGATCTACCAAAATACATCTAACGGCTGTGTGGCACTTACTGTCGAATTTCTTTCGAGGGCAAGTTCAATGGCACAGAATAATTTTTCAACCATCAAGTCCAAAAGTATAAGTCAAAGTCAATGGTATAAACAATACTGTAGAAGTCTTTGCGCGTTCTTTCCTAGATCATGGAGGAGGCTGCCTGGAACGATCCCAAGATTCCCAGCCGAAAGGTCACATCTCCGAGCAGTGGTACTCCGATTAAAAGTCATTTTCGAGATACCCTTAGTTACTAATAAGACAAACCTTTCCAGCAACCCATTATGCGTCTGTCATCTTACTATACGTACATCTTCTCCGGAATCTTTTTTATCGGCGTGCTCAATATTTTAAAACGCAGGGAATATATTCTGTACCTCTTAATTACCCCCTTATATCAGAAAGGCAAATCATTATTTAAGTGGATGTCCCTAAAAGGAAGAAACAAGACAAACCATTCCAGTCACTGAAGGTGCATGTGTCATCGTTAAGCATGAGAACAAAACCTAAGTGCTCATACCTACTTAACTCTTTCCACAAATTATTTTTCTTTTGAAAAGTAAAAGGATAACTGAAATGAAGTTCAACTTTCATCAGCAAGACGAGAGCTAGGGCTGCACAAACCCCACTCAACCCACCGATCCAACTCACACCCGCCTGAAATTATCCACATCCGACCCAACCCATCTAGGAGTGGGTCGATTATGGGTCACAACATCAACACCCATAGTATTGTGGGTCGACTATGGGTCAAAGCTTCCCTCACTCGACCCAACCCACCCACTCACCTAAATATTTCTTCGTTAATATTAACCCTTAGATTACCTATCCTAGATGAATCACAGCCGTTGAAGTAGTGATATATAATGCCTAAACCTAAATCGCTAACTTCACTTCAGTCTTCACTTCTTCAATCACTTCCTTGAATAGTCTTTTACCTTTTGAGCTTCGAACAATTGAACTCATTTCTTGTAATTTGTATGCACTTTGCAACTTTGCACCAACTTCTTACTTCTCTGGATTATAATTATCATTTGTTTACACTTGACTTGGGGTCAGTTTTTTAATTGTCATCTGTAAGAGTCTTAGGTAAGTCTGTAACTTTTTTTTTTTGATGCAATGTAACTGTAATGTGTATTTTATGGTGGGTAACCCACCACCCACCCGACCTAACCCATTGTAATGTGGGTCGGGTGAAAACCGACCCATTGTTATGTTGGGTTGGTTGTGGGTGACAACTTCTGCTACCCACCATCAGTGGGTTGGGTGGTGGGTGAGGCCAAACCCGACCCAAACCGACCCATGTGCAGCCCTAATGAGAGCTAAGCAAAAAAGATGCAAAGTTATTCACCCTAATGTTCCGATCACTACACCAAAATCAGGATTTTGTAACAGTGCAACCTGTCACAGTTTATTTTTCAGTCACAGATACACTGTGATAAGTCCTGCAACTGTTATAACTGTTATTAAATTTTGTATTCGTGATAATAATTAGGAATATTAAATTTTTTTATTAATCACAATAATATTTGTTGACAATTTTACAGACAATTACAATTATAATTCAAAGTGGTGGTTCCACCCAAATATTTCACCACATCTGAAACAACCCCAAAATTATAACACTTTTAATTTTATTTGTCATTAATTTTCCCACGTTTGTACAAACTAATAATTATATTTCATTTCTATAAATCAAAATGTGGAAATTTCTGAGGAACCCATGTTTGGTTCCTCTCTCTTTTAGAAACCCATCATTAAGATGATATATATTTGTAGCCCAAAATACAAAATGTATAGTTGAAATTACTAGTTTTAGATAGAATTTAGGTTTTCATATTTATGTATGATTAAATTAACCTTTACATATTACGATTTATTAAAAAAACTAATTTCACTTATAATCAGTCAACCAAGTAGTTACGGGCGTTTTTTGTGGGCGTTTCACCTAAAAGTCTTGCCATTATTTACCGTAAGTCTTAACCTAAAGGTCCTCCTAATTTAACTCTCTTAAAGTCTTTCCACGTTTCACTCCCTCTCAAACTCTTTTTCCCCAGCAACCATTTAATTTCCTCTCTCTCTCTTTTGTCTCTCAGAATATTCTAGTTGTGATTTTCGATATTCATGATGGGGTTCTTTCTAAGAATTCAATTGAGTATTTATAGAGTGAAAAATCTGGCAAGGATTCCACCTTCTAAAAATTCATAAACAAGTTATGATTTTTGGATCTCGATTCATAAACAGACACAACGTGTCTTTGCATTGATCAGCCTTACGAATCGAAACCTTTCCGTTCATATTCCTAAGAAATGCTAGTTATATCCTCTCGGCTGTTTGTGTCTTTAACTTGTATGATTATAACATGAAATCATCCGAAAACAATCTTGAATGCAAACGGGACTAATCTGTTGCTGGCTTGTTTTATATTTTTTTTATCGACTTGTTGCTTGCTTGTCATACATTAGAAAAGGCATATCCATGCTAGACATCTATTTTCGTTGATTATCACTATAGATTTTATTAACTGATCTTGATTCATATTTTATTGTTAATCATAAATCTTCATTATACACAACTCAGAAGTGAAAATTCTAGTTTTTACACGTCATTATTGGATTTTCCAAAATCTCTCACTTTCCACGTCATTATTGGATTTTCCAAAATCTCTCACTTTCCAAAATCTCTCACTTTACACGTCATTATTGGATTTTCCAAAATCTCTCACTTGCCAAAATCTCCCATTGTAATAAATTAAGGGTCCGTTGTAATTGGTGATAAATGAGTTTTTCCTAGATCTTCCACGGTGATAAGTGGATTTTTCCTAAATTTTCCATGGTGATAATTGGGATTTCCTAGATATCACATTGTAATAGTCGATGGTCCATGAGAAAAAGGGATTTTCTTTCTAAATCTTCAATGACGATGATAATTATGTTTTTTCATAATCTTTCATGATAATAATTTTCGAATCCAAGCTAAAGAAAATTATGATTATCACTAAATTGTGAAAATTAGAACTTTAAAATCTTCAAAGACGGCGATAATTACAATTTGCACAAACAAATGAAAATTATAATTTTCACTAGAAACTAAAATTTTAATGACCGGTGATGACTTAGCATTTCATAAAACACCCAGGTTATAATTTTCACAGTGGAATGATCAAATCACGTGTTAAACAAAGACAAAAGCACGACCAAAAAAAAGAGTAATTTTAGGGGTAATTAAATATACAGTTATTAATAACGTCAAACTAAGCAAGGAAAAAAAAGGAAGGAAAAAAGGAGTGATTATAGGGATAATTAATGAGTAAATATGTGTTAAGCAAATGGAAATAATGAGTGATTTTAGGGACCATTACTCGTACGGTTATTAACAAAGTCAAACCAATAACGAAAAAAATCTTATTTTCGGGATTATTATTTATTAAATTTCAGGATTATTATTTATTAAAAATAGTGGTCAACTAATTTATTTAATTTGGTAAAAGGTTATTAAGGTAATTAAGTTTTATCTTTACAAATTTTGGGTTACAAATATTTATGTTTTAAATGATGGGACTTAAATATAGAAAAAAGCAAAAATAGGCTAGAGAAAAAGTTCCCCAAATCAAAATACGTTTTTCTTTTTAATTTTCTTGATATTAGAAAACAGGAGCAAGACCAAGTCAACAAGTACTTTATAGAAATTTGACTTTGACATATCTACTTCTTCCGAAGACGGTGAAAATTATTAGACTACCCTTATCGGTATAAGTGCACTAAAAATTCCGAAGATTGTGAAAATGATCAGACTACCCTTATCGGAAATAAGTAAAGTAAATATTACTGACTGTTAAAATGACCATATTACCCTTAATGGAGAAAAGTGCAACAAAATACTATGCAGACTGAGAAAATACCAGACTACCCTTATCAGAAATAAGTGAAGTAAATATTACAGACTGTGAAAATGACCATATTACCCTTAATGGAAATTAGTGCAATAAATACCATGGAAATTGTTAAAATGACCAGACTACCCTTATCGGAAATAAGTAAAGTAAATATTACAGACTGTGAAAATAACCATACAATAAGTAAAGAAAATATTACAGGCTGTGAAAATGACCATTTTACCCTTACTGGAAATAAGTGCAATAAATATTATGGAGATTGTGAAAATGATCAGACTACCCTTATTGGAAATAAGTGAAGGAAATATTACACATTTTGAAAACGACCATATTACCTTACTATGAAAATGACCATATTACCCTTACTAAAAATAAGTGCAATAAATATCATGGAGACTATGAAAATGACCAAACTACCCTTATCAGAAATAAGTAAAGTAAATATTACAGACTATGAAACTGACCACTTTACCCTTATTGGAAACATATGCAATAAATATCATGGAGATTGTGAAAATGATCAGACTATCCTTATTAAAAATAAGTAAAGTTAATATTTCAGACTGTGAAAATGATCATATTACCCTTATCAGAAATTAATGCAATAAACATCATGGATACTATAAAACGACCAAACTACCCTTATCAAAAATAAGTCAAGTAAATATTTTAGTCATTGGAAATGACAATTTTACCCTTACTGGAAATAAGGTTAATAAATGTTATGGAGACTGTGAAAATGACCAGACTATCCTTATCGGAAATAAGTAAAGTAAATATGACAAACTGTGGAAATGACCATATTACCCTTAGTGGAAATTAGTGCAATACTGTGAAAATGACCAGAGTACCCTTATTAAAAATAAGTAAAGTTAATATTTCAGACTGTGAAAATGACCATATTACCCTTACTAGAAATCATTGCAACAAATATTAGGGAGACTATAAAAAATGACTGAACTGCCCTTATAAAAAATAAGTAAAGTAAATATTATAGTCTGTGAAAATGACCATTTTACCTTATTGGAAATAAGTGCAATAAATGTTATGGAGACTGTGAAAATGACCAGACTACCCTTATCGGAAATAAGTAAAGTAAATATTATAAATTGTGAAAATGACCATATTACCCTTAATGGAAATTAGTGCAATAAATATTATGGAGACTGTGAAAATGACTGGAATATCCTTATCGTAAATAAGTAAAGTAAATATTACAGATTGTGAAAATGATCATTTTACCCTTATTGGAAATAAGTGCAGTAAATATTATGGAGACTGTGAAAATGACCATTTTCCCCCTTACTCTTTACTTCACCCTCTTTGCATAATAGGTTAAACCTATAGATTATAATCTACTACTTTTTACATAATGCTCCGAGAAGTCATACGTTATAGTAGAATACTACTAAATAATTCTCCTAATTTTTGTCACCAAATTTGGCAAAGGCGAAAATAGGGGACCGTAATGAATTTTACGAAAACGCTATCGAGACTAGAGAAGACATTTCAACTTTTATTTAGAGGATTTCACCAAGTAAACATAGCGTCTTCATGAATGAGAGATAAAGGTACACGTCATTTCCTACAATTCCATAGCCGCACTTCCCACAAAGATATATCAATTAAGCACAAGTTCAAATTGAGATCTCCCCATTTGATATCATTCCCAAAAGAACAAATCAAGCGACCTCTCTAACAACAAAAGAAGAATTTTCTTGGACATTAACAAATTTACTCGCAAGTTAAGAACAAAGTAGATTTGTATCCCAAATATTTTTCTCTCTTCTCTCCAGTTACAAACAAAGAAGTTAAAACAATGATCTTAATATTAGAGGCACCAAGATACATTACTTTTGCAGAAAAATAATTATCGACAAAATTTATTCTTTAAGCCAATTATGAACAAAGACGACATTTTTAGCGATATAATCCGACATAAGAATTATATCTTCACTTTCCATGTACAGACGTAGATATTAAAGTTCTCGATCTTATTCCCTTCCAGTTACGGTTTCGGGAGGAAAGGAGACAACTAGAGAACATCTTACGAAGTCCGTGAAATATATTCACAAAGTGTAATCGAGGGAAGATCAATATTACAATTCTCAAAACAGTTTACTCCTTTTTTAGTTATAAACACAAAGATTTAGGAGCTTAATCTATGAGAACATATGCGATCTCCATTATAATCAGAAATATAATAGCAAAAAACTGATCTCACAAAAATAAACAATAATACATAAGGGATATTTTGATTTTGGGTCCCAGTACTTTGTGATCAGAATTGTATTTGGGTCCTAGAAAGTTTGTTATTAGAGTTTGGGTCCCAGAACTTGAGTTGACCGTCATGACCATTTGGAAATTATTTTGTTTTAATTAGTTTTTTTTATTTAACGTCGTCACTGATGATTCAACGACGTGTTGACACGTTATCCAATTATAATTATCTATGTATTTATTTTACTCCACTTTATTTTGATATATATCTTCTTCACCATCTAAGTTATATTCTTCACCATCGCTCCACCACACCAGAATTACTGCCAGAATCAACAACTCCATCATAACCTTTGTGAAAAGTCAAATTAATAAATCTGTATGTTAACTCAAAAATAGAGGAACCTAGATTATCTTTTTAATCAATCCCTAAAACCCTTTTTTCAATCCGGTGAAAATTAAAGCTCTAAATCTTTATTGTAAGTTTTCCCCCTAGATATTTGTTTGAATAACATTTTGATATGTGAATTTTGTTTTATGTTCTGACTCACCACGAGATACAAGCCAACATTTGGATTTTTGCATGCCTCTTTCTTTTAAGATTTTATCATTAGGTCTAGGAAAGTTATCATAAAAGTCATTATTATGATGAAAGGAGATGAAGTTGGAACCTTTACCAGAGTTCGTTTAATTTTCCTTGGAGGTGCAAGATAACTTGTAGATGAGATCGTTCTACACGGATGTTATCATGTTCATGTTAGCTAGTTGAACAGTTTCCCAAGACGGTAGATCCTTGGAATCCATTTATAATTGATTGAGTACTATTAGAGGCCCAGGTCTTTGAAGATTTCTTAAAGGTTTTCTTGGGGTATTTTGTGCCAAAACACTAATTGCTATATGCTCGTTTATTAGTGGAGTGAGCTAAATTAATATTCTTGGTTGTTCTTGACCCAATTAAGGGGATTAAAATTTCGAATATCATTTTACACATTTCATAAAAAGAGACTCTTATCCGTAGATTCATATCATCACAAACAAATTTTTTTTTGGTCTAATGGTGTTTTGCTTCTCTGATACCATAGATGTCCAAGATCAACCTAGTCATATTCAAATCAAGAGAATTTGAATTTTTCCAAGCATGAAACTTGTTATCTATCTTTCAAGATACAAATTCTACAAGAACAAGTCTCTTAATTGATAATGAGAACTTCAAATATCTTGATTGATTATGTATTACTTGTGTAATCATCTATAATACAAAAGAGCATGGGTTTTTGAGGGTTCAAAGACAGATAACATTTTGGAGACAAATGAAAGACGTCAAATAATGGTCAAGATTGAAGCACAAACGGGTGTTTTTACTCACCTCTCTCCCATTCTAGGTCGTGCTTTCGCTTCTTAACTGAACCACTAGAGTTATTTTCATCATTCAATGCCAAAACCCGTTTTTCTTTTTCTACGCAATCAATTTGATCGTATCCAAGTTCATAGGTTACGCATAGATAAACGTATGAAAGCAAAACCTCACATGATCATTAAACAAAGTGTAATCCATGAAAAGGTTAATTGTCAGTTTCATTTGCTGCAATTTTCCTTCCATTCCCAGTGTAATCTTAATTGAATTAATCCGATGGTAAATCATTATTTGGCTCTCACGTCTACATAGGCGCAATGAATTCCTTCCTTCAATTCTTTCCATTTTTATCTTTATTCAGTAACTGCACAGCAACCTAAGAAACGATTCCAATTTTCGATCCCGTCTTCAACAAAAATAGACATTTCAATCGAGCAACGAAGATGAATAACCCTCTCATCATCTTCCTCTTATTTAATATTTTTCGACTATTACGCTCATCTCAGTTTTCAAAGGCTTCTCCATATATACTGTCACGTACATCCCATTGGAAAACAACATTCTTTCCACCTGGTTTACATGTAAGTTTTTCCAATTTTCTTATTTTTGATTTTGTGCAGTTCCTATTACATTTCCCTTTTATTTTTTGGGTTTCTTTCCTAATGCTTTTGGGTTGTTTTTTTTTGGATTCAATCATTTGTTCTTTATTTTTGTTGTAGGAAAAAGATACCTAAATTGAGTTCTTATGCAACAATCTTCACTTTTCTGAGTTAGCCTCAAGGTAAAAACATATGCATTGAAAGTGTTTGTTGAATTGTCTCAGTGAGAATTATAGGATTTCAATTTCGTGATTGGGTAGGAATGAAAAGTTTGAGATGATAGTTGTGTTCAGCTGCAAAACATTACTTTGAACTGAACTTTTTTTCTTCTTGGCTTTGTTGTAAAGTGGTAGATTCTTTGAAACATCATGCAGTTAGAAATATGGTGGATTATTTGGGTTATCGATAGATTGATAAAACATACATTTAGTCTTAGGACCATAGCCGTGGGTGTCCTGCATCAACATGGTATTTTTTGATTGCTCTTTATTATTTAGAAACTTCGAACCAGGGTATTTTGTATAAGTTGTCTTACAATATTAGAAGCTAATTTTGAAAATATTTGTATCTTAGGATGACACTAGCGTGTAGTGATGTACACTACAAATTAGCACAGAAACATCTCTGAATCTTTATGGATAGAGATTGGATTGGGGAGAACAGAAGTTTGGGAGAGAAAAGCAAATTTTTTATTATTCTTTTTCATACCTAGCTAAAACATCAGGATTATCCTTATAAGGATCGAATTACAACTCAATAAGTTACACATGCATCGCACGAGCTACAAAGACAGAAATACACTAATCCTACGGATAAAACTGCCCCAAGGCTAAAACATAAAAGAAGGGTAAATGGATGCCCCTTAACGACTGAGGTTTATGAAAAATCCCACCTCTTCAAATTTTCCTTGTCCTCAAGGATGGAAGTTGAAAAGAAACTTGGTTGTCGGTTCATTGTAGCTCCTTCACGAGTACTGTGGAAAAGGTCAGGTGAACATGACCTTGATAAACTTCAACACCCCTTGCCAAGAAAAGATGGAACCGATCACCTGAATTGCTGGTATCAAGCTTGGTTGTAGTCCTTAAAAAACAGTCAATGCTCTACCTTTCAACGTAAGAGGACTTTCTCTACTAGCAGTTGAGGAGTAAACAAGCATCTTCATGTTTACTTCTTTGTAAATGATATGCATGTTGAGTTGTAATTGTAGGCAATTCTCCACTACTAAAACAGAAATCTCCACCTTCCAACCTTTTCTTGGGCAGACACTATTTCCATGTAGCTCCGGATTTCCACCTTCTTCAATTGCCACCTGACTGTAACTCCCCATATATTTTGATCCTTCGAACCTGAGTATCACCATCATGGGGTGACATCCAAAAGATGAATTGAAGCTTGCGAATGCATTGAGTTCTTGTAATATTCTTACCAAGTAATGCCCTGTAACTTGAACTGTTGGACATCTGTTGTGGAGATCTCAAGCTGCTTCAAGGATGGAATTTATCAAGAAAATATTTAGCTACCATCACAAGATACCTGTCCAGATTCACAACTGAAGGCTGGGTATGAAAAGGCCTTCTATCTTCACAACTGAAGGCTGGGTAGTTACTAGTAATGACACCACTTGCAGATACATTATTTCCCAATGTCACTCTTGAACCTGTGTAGGCTGGGTAAAAAACCAGAGAACAATACACCTTCATCGCACATTCTTTCTTGGAAATAGCAGACAAAATCTTAATAAGGAAGTTCCCCACAAGGCCATTGTGTGAGATAGATATATTCATTTTCCTTATCAGTCCAGCTATACGATAGTGATGACTTGTGATGATTTGTAAAGTAGTATTAGCTACCATGGTGAATATTTCTAGCCAAAACCTTTTAAGAAGTATACAATCTTTGATGTACTGAGTTTATGCAGGAAATCCATGTAATGTAGTAGGAATAATTATCCTTACCCCTTGCATACTTTGTATCATAGCCCTGGAATTGAGAGCCTCATCTTACCCTTGTTTTGTTGATCCATCAGGTGTGAAGGTCTGCGGTTGCTTAAAAACATGTCCGGTAGTCCCAGCAAAATATCTAGCTGCCACTACAAGGTACTTGTTATAGCTCATTCTTCCTATAACCCAGTACAACTGTCGCCACTCTTGACTTGAGAAGGACTCGAAATCTCCAGCAAAATTTGAGTTATGTAACCCGAGGCTGTGCTTATCAAGGTAGTTGTTCTTGCACCTCCACAAGTATACAGCTAAGAGAGAATTTGGTACTAAAACTGAAGCAAACACTGGCGTAATACAACTTTCCCATAAGCTACATAATGCTGAATTGTACCATATTACCTTTAACTGGATCTTTGACTTGATGTCATGTTCCTTCTTCTCAACACTAACATCAAAATGCCAAGAACCCCGTACTTAAGATGATCTTCTTACTAAAAACAACATCCTTTAATTGCCATATCATCCTACCCACCGCTTTCTCAGGCTTCGTTTCTTGTATTAGCAAATCCAACACTTGATAGTGATGACGAGTAAGCACCATGAAAGGATATGGTAGAGAACGGACCTGGAGTCTAACAAAATCATCTTCTGGAGTTAAGAATCCCAGCCACTTGTGTGAGATTGTTTTTCCAGATAGTATATAGAATGCTTGGAAACAGTTAGGTTGTCATGTATATAATCCACAACAGCTTTTAGCTCTGTTAATCCTTCATACCATACAGTCATGCATTATCTTCTCATTCTCCATAGTTTTGAAAAGCATGAGTACCTCACAGTAATAGTAATACAAGTATTTTCCTCTTGTGGGTTTTATCTTCTCATACAATCCATTATCAAGCTTTAAGGAGAGATGAGTCACATGAAGTCTAGGGACAATGCATGGATCATTAACCTGCTGAGGAATTTCCTCAAGAAGCCTGCTGGTAACAAGATTGTCTCTATTTTAACAAACTCAAACACATTTGAATTTGTAAACATATGATCTAGACAGTACCGCAGCTCCATAATTAGTTCATATACAAAAGTTGTATTCCATTGAAGCATTAAATTCAACCCATTAAGAACAATCAAGCCAGAATTAAGTATGTAGAAACTGCAATTAGAGATGCTTCTATTGCAACAATAATACCTCTTGGTATCTTCAAACAACTTCCCTCGATCAAATAACATTCTAGCAAGAATCAGGCTATCACAGAAACATTTTCCACTTGTTGCCCACATATGAAATAGACTACCAACACTCATGCTTGTGCAGTTCAGTCGATTCTGACTTGTATTTGAAGTTGCTGCAACAAAACCTTTCTGAACTTGTCCCATTTGAGTTAGAAAACTGATATCTCCACCCAGACCTTGATCAAGCATTTCCTGTGTGATAAGATACTCAATTCCCATTATTATATAAAGTATCAAACGATGCAAAACAGTCCAAAGAATACTGCCATGTTTTTGCCTTTCATTAAATAGCTTGCTAGCATCACGACAATCGCCACTTTTAGCAAACAAAAACGAGTGCTCAACTAAGAGATCAAAACGGTACCCAGGTTCCAGAGTTAACTTACAGACAGAATTTCCACTTGTAAGTAAGTCAAAATCCTTACCACAAT
This sequence comes from Papaver somniferum, assembly GCF_003573695.1. Taxonomy (NCBI): domain Eukaryota; kingdom Viridiplantae; phylum Streptophyta; class Magnoliopsida; order Ranunculales; family Papaveraceae; genus Papaver; species Papaver somniferum. The sequence continues at coordinate 195,067,982 of NC_039364.1, read as the reverse complement.
CAAACAACCTTAGACCATTCTATAAATGGTGATACCACCTCGCTGTAACAATTTCACAAACAGTTTACTGCCATTACAACTGTCACCAACTTTAACAACTAACAATGCATTCGAATCAGCAATCAACCGTTCTACACCATACCCAAATTTTATATTTAGCTTATAAACAAAATCATTAGTGTAAGTATTCATTAAAATAAACCCATCAAAATATCTTCCTCTATCAAATATCAGTCGAGTATACACAACACTATATAAAACATCACATAGAAAAGTACGATTTATGTTATCTCGATCATTAAACTTCCAATCCTCAAACTGCTGACGTTCATCATTATACTTCAGATTTAAGGTATTGAAATTATTCACCTCATGAGATGAAGCGCTTTTACTTTGAAAATACACCACAAAATTAGTATCAGGACTGAAAGTTTTACCTTTTTGATAGTCCAGAAATGTTGAATTCCCATTGCGTTCCTGAACTTTAACTTCAAAACTAGCTTCATCCCAGAACGAGAATTGCTTTTTGGTAGATCTATAATTACCTTCACCTGCTAGATTTGAATCCGTAGAAATTGAAGAATTGAGGGTGAAATCACTCACTGATTTAGAACCAATAGGAATTACTTCCAAATCGACACCAATTTTGGGTGTGAAACCAATTGAGGGTTCTGGCAAGCCTTCATCCACTTTCACTTTGCTCAAACGATCTTGTACAGCCTTCTATTCAGCATATAAATTCTTAAAGCTGGTGATAAGCTGTGATGAAGGATTCTTGTAGTTATCCTTGAATTCCTTAACTAAGTCTTTTTGAATACTCATCAGAGAATCAACCTTCTTATCTAGCTCATCAAACTCTTTTTGATTCTCCATTATAACCAGGTCAATCAGGAAAGAGTGCTCTGATACCAATTGTAGTGATCTACACTAAAAATTAGCACATAAACATCTCTGAATCTCTAAGGATAGAGATTGGATTGGGGAGAACAGAAGTTTGGGAGAGAAAAGCAAATTTTTTATTATTATTTTGCGTACCTAGCTAAAAAATCAGGATTGTCCTTATAAGGACCGAATTACGACTCAATAAGTTACACGTGCATCGCATGAGCCACAAAGACAGAAATACACTAATCCTACGGATAAAACTGCCCCAAGGCTAAAACATAAAAGAAGGGTAAATGGATGCCCCTTAACGACTGAGGTTTATGACATGGAGCCTCCCACAAAACACTCAGTAAAAAATTTAGGCTATTTGTGCAAGCTCGATATCGAGAAACAAGAAATATACATATTCGAATTATTATGTTCTTGATGATGATTCTGATGTTAATCGTTTAATGGTGGGCTTATTTTGTGACTTATTATAGTTAATCCCATTAGTTAACTTTGAAGATTTTAAGCACCAACTGTCTTATGTTAATAAAGGCAACACTCTTAGACATCTACAAAACTGCATATCTCAATTTCTTGACTTTGGTTTCCTTCTTTGAGGCCAAGCTGAATATTAGTGACGTGGTTTCTGACGAAGGTTTTGTTACTTCGATACATGTATATCGTTAAGCAGTAGATTTGCAAAATTCTATGAAAGTTAAAATATTCTTTATGGGTACATTAGTGGTATACCAGGTGGACGTTATATTGTTGTAGTCATTAAATGGTTGTAGATAAACTATCATATTTAGCTAATTAACTTAGAAGATTAATCTACATTTGTGTATTTCCAAGGGTTTCCGAAGTTTTTTACCGTGGAAATGTGGCAGAAATCAAGAGCATCACCAACGGAATCAAGCTTCAATAATTGATGGCATCTAAGTTGTAAGTATGGATGTTTCCAGAATCTCTAGGTTGCTATCGTAAGTTCGCAAAGGGGTCTTATGTTCCCCTTACTGATTAGCCGATGAGTTTTAAAACCTATGAAACATATATCCATTTAATTTCAAGCTGAGTTCCACCGATATGCAACAAATATATCTACATAGACAGTCTCCCTATTGTGAACACCCTTATGGTGGTTGTGGACTTAGTGCAGTATTTAATTATGCCACACTAATCTCATTCTTAGTTTTAAGAATTCTAAAGTGTTTCAATATTTATCATTTTCTTGACCAACATGCGTAGGTAGTAATTGAGGGAACATAATGGAGAATCTATTGGTTCCCAAAGAAATTTGGTGTTGTATATTTTTTCCTCATTCTATATTAAGAAGTGACATTTTTTTTCCATGTTGTAGATTTATGTTTGTGATTGGGTTAATGGAATTAAAATGTGAAAGGTTTATAATATGCTTAAAAAAAGGTTTATAATATGCTTTAATTTGGGGTTTTTGTTATTGGTCTGTCGAGACAATTCGGAGTTCAAGGTGATATCTTTATTATGTTATGAAATTTCAGTGATTTAGGCTTAGAAAATTCTATGTTTTTTTTTGTGCAAACTTGACAACTTATTTCTGTTACGGGCTAATATATTCATATTTTTAATGTTTCATAAAGGTATATATTGGACCAATGGGCCAAAAAAGGACGCACGATAATTTTTTTTTTTTTGTAATTACTGTAGGTTATTCTTTTAGTAGGGTTGTACTAGGTGTCCCTGTTGAGCTATGGTGGTGAAATGGCGGTGGTGCATTGACCCATTAGTAAAAATGTATGGATGTTTTTGTTGATGTTTGAACAGAGCAAACACACAACAAATTACTTATTTATTAGATATATTGTTCGCAGATATAAATGATACATGGAACATGACGTAACAAGAAGGTGTGAGTTTATCGATGAAGAACTGTACTTTGTAATAGTTGTACATTATCACTATGCCATACGCCTGATGTCTTATCTAAACTCTTGGATGTTGTAATGGGGCTTGGGCCTGGAGAATCTCACATGTACCTCTTCCTTTTCCACTAACTTATCTCCAGTAATATTGTATACATATTCTAAAAGCTAAGGTCACAACATAAATGAAGTTGAGCACACCAATACAAATGTTCTACCCATCTGAGAGCCATCAAGTGGTCTGATGGTTCTCAACTTTTCTCCTATAGTGGAGGTTGTGGATCAAACACCTGTAATAGCATAAATATTATACTAATGTACCTAGGCGTAGTTCTAGGTATTAGAGTAAAAATTATACCCATTTAATGTGATGTTGAATCTTTGACAGTTCAAAATCTACTGGGGAGGAATCTTTGGGTACAATCAGAGATCAGATAGAAAAAGATACACACGAAAAAAAAAAACACCACAAAGCTTACAGAAATACATGTTTTATGTACAAAGTGGGGTGCTGGATGATAAGGGTTAAGATTATCCTGATTACATTTGTTGTTTTTACATTTAGGAGCAGTGAAACTTCAGAGATATATTAATTCGTAAAGGTTATTTTTTCCACTAATCTGCATATATATATATCACTACAGGGTCTAATGCATAAAGGAGCATAATTAAGCGTAAAAATGGGATAGATTAATAATAAATATATTGGTCGAGCGTCTAAAACAACCTCAACTAATTACCCAGTGAATACAACACAAAAAAAGAAAGATTACCAATCTTTGGGATCAACTAAAACATTACTATTTGAGCGCAAAATAAAATAATTTACCCAGTATTTTTCATTAGAAATTATTATTTTACTCAATTGCAAGTGTAACCGAATTTGTAGTTATTTTTATTTGGATGACAAATATCTAAGATTTTGATAGCTACAAGTTTTCTTGGGTCAAAATAAATCTTATCAAGTCCGCAGTGATTATTAAAATCATTCTGACCGAAAGTTATTATGTCTCATGCCGTGCCGTTACGGCACGGGTTATTTCTAGTGTTATAAAAATAAATAATATAATGAAGAAAAGGAAAACACATGACACCAGAAGTTTCATTAACAAGGAAAACTGCACTTACAGAAAAACTACTGGACCTCTTCGAGATTTGAACACCGAACTGTACTAATCTGTTACATACATTAGCCTACTATCATACTTCGGACTGGAATGTAGTTGTTAGAGCATGGATCGGTTGAACCCACCAAGCGTTGGTATGTCAAGTTTGGTTGTCATATTTTAGTGAATCAAAACTCATGTTAAGAGTCACTTGATTATGTACTAGAGTTAAACTTCGTATATGTTAGCTTGAAAGTATTAGGATATGAGACATTACAAGTATTGCGAAGACTTGAAGATGTGAAGATGCAAGGAGCTACAATGATAACAATCATCCTTCCACTTGAGGTTAGTGATATTTGACTTGAACTGTTTCATTCCCTAACATATCTTTCAAGTTGTGCGTATTGAAAACATAACTGCGAAGAATATTTGACCCCTAGATAGACATAGTATTAAGGAACACAATACGAGGTTTATTGCTTAACCATTAAACTTTGTAGATAAGACATCGTCATAATCATTTGAATGATATTGTGATTATGTATGAGTATGAGGTAAGGATTTCATCCTAGGGAACAATGTTTACATGTGTTCTAAGGAAGTAAGTTCATAAACTTGTTTGTGGACCTAAAAGGAAATTTCCAGGTGTTATTGGTTTTGTTATTCATTGCATATCTTATGAACAACCAATATGTGTGATAGAGTATAACCGCTCACAACTTGTTGTGTTCTTGGTAGAACTATTCACAAAGGCCTGACTTATGTATTGGTATAACTTTTATTAGTAAAACCGATCTTAAGTAATCACCTGTGGTATGATCGAGTTTTTATGTCTGACAACTTTTGGGAAAGGGGAACCGATCCTAGTAAGGGGTGCAGTACATCAAGGGGAACCGATCCTTGTATGGGGTGCAACAAGGTTTATAGCAGAAAGGGGAACCGATCCTATGGACATGTACGACACATATAAGTTAGATACCATATATATGTGGGGAACCGATCCTAGTACCTAGTCAACCGAATTTTTGGAAAGCTAGTGTGACTATGCACAGTACTCACATGGAGGTAGAACCGAAACTTGTTTTGGTAGAACCGTTAAACCCATGGTTGTGATTGAATGTTGGTTTGATCAATCACATAGTTCTTGAAAGACAGATGAACCAATTCTAAACTTGTTTAGAAGTGTGGCAAATCGGTTTCAAGGTTGTAAGTGTGAAAGAGAACTTACAAAGTAAAGATGTTGACAAACTTTGAACACATGCTGTGAATGTTTGTTTCTATAATTGTTCAAAGATATTCCTTAACGGCTAAGGGAAGAGAATCCCAGGATCGAAACATAAGTAAGTTAAGAATCTTTTAATTAAGGTTATTAATTTCATTTTGAAGGAAAATTACAGAATTAGTAATGTGCATTTACTAATTATATTTTCCGAGAGATTTCGATCGTTATATTTGGACAGAGCATTTCCAGGAATTATGGAAACCGAATTTGTGCTTAAATGAATATCTTGAGAATATTTTCGGTTTTGGAAATTCCTTGGTGTCCAAACTTCCTTGTCTATAAATACACGAAGTTTGCCTTTCTAGCAAACCAATCCTTCGTAACAACAGTTTTACTCTTTTGTTGTTGTTACTAGTGTAGCCGCCTATTCGGAGAGGAGAGTAACCTAATTAGGCGAAATATCTTACGGCCGCTCAATTTAAAGTCTTCTTTGGGATTGAGAAGCTCTAGCGCGTCCCGTTGGTGGGAAACTAGATAATTGCGGTTTATCTTTGTTTTCGATTGATTTGATTGACTAACGGTGGTTGAAATCTGATTGCACCTAGTTTGTTTATTCTTGAGAATCTTCTCTTATGATATAAGATTCACTCATACTAGTTCAGAGTTTCGACAGGGATCTTTAGACTGTTGTTAGTTCTAAAGACGATCTTGTGATAATCCATTGTTAACAGACTCCGTTCTGTGCGTGATTGATTACAAGAGATTCAAGTGATTGTGTGCAGGTTTTTATTGAAGATTTAAGAAGATTTGAAGACAAAGAAGATATTGAAGATCTGACTTGGGTTTTATAATCTTTGGTGTGGACAATACTTGTTTCGGTAAAAGAGGATCCAATTAATAATCGGGTTATCCTTGTGGTAGATTGGATTGATTAATTGAGTAGATCGGCATCAACACGATTCTTCGGATTAAAGGTGTTATTGGCTTAATCTTAAACGATTACCTTTGGGTGATTCAACATAAAATAGATCTAAGGACCCGACGAAGGAGTTTATGTTAAGATAAACGGAAGAGCCTTTGTCCGACTCATATGACTTGGTTGAATAGAGTTGATGCCAAACAGATTTGTTGTTCCTTTACTGTTTGGAATACGAATCAAAGGAATTGTTTCAAGTACGTGACTTATTTATAAGTTGGAGGCGTGGGAATACAAACGGAACTAAGTGAACTATAGGGTTAGTTACTTGGTCTCAACTGTACGAAGTTAGGTGTAATTTTGTGTATCGGCTTAATCCTGAGAGTATTCAATTCTGGACAAGGTCCCGGGGTTTTTCCGCATTTGCGGTTTCCTTGTTAACAAAATCTTGCTATGTCATTTACTTTTATTTTCCACATTAGAATTGTCTTATTATAATTAAAGTAAATTACACAAACGTTAATTCCTATTTACTTGATAAGAAATCCTATTGTGTTTGGTTAAGTCTGAACCTTTGTATCAAGTATACATACTTCGTTGTTGTATTGTCTCGATCTCGTATCCATAGACAATCACACAAAGTGTGAACCGATTAGTTGTATTGTCTCGACTCAGTCCATAGACAATCACTTTCGGAGAAAGAACTTATAGGTAGGAAAAGTTTTAGCTTGAGGTATATTTGGGTACTCTCGCCTTTTCAGTAGTTGAAACCGAATCCACCCTCGAATCTATTCATATACAGTCGTTCTCCTTACGTCTGTTGAATCTAGAAAGGCTCTACGCAATTGATTCCATTAGTTGATGCCCTTTACAGCTTAAAAGTTTCTTCACCCAAAGTGAAAACTTTTGATACCAATCTTCCTCTAATAGATAAGACTATTTGATTTCCCTTTAGATCCTTCATATCACAGCTTGGAAATATGTTTGCAATAGACAAAGCTATCAAACTTCACGGATCCATAGCACTTACACTCAGTTAGCTTAGCATCTTGGACTATTAACAATCTCTCAGGAAACAATTAACAAAGAAGAGTTTTAGATATCTATCTCTAGGAATCACAAAGCCTGAGATGAAGAGAACTTTGTGACTTTTTCTATCTCGTTCTTGATATGAGATAACAAGAACCTTGAATACCAATAAGAACGACATCAGGATACACAAACTATCAAGGTAAAAATGCTCGGACCTGGCTTCATGAAACCCTAAGTGAAGTCTTAAAGTTGTAAACCTAATTATATTTTTCGTAGGAAACCTAGGTTAGTAGAGGACGACTTTAGCATACAACTAGGACACAGAAGTGTCATGAATTGGAATTCCAAGTTGTTTGAGTCTCTTTATTTACATACTTTCAAGACTATAGATAGCTTTGAATTCAAGCTAAGATAATTTGAGATTCAAGGAAACACTTTCTCAGTTTAGATGAAACTCTTGTAAGTTGTTCATGTAATCATGTGGGAAGTTCGACTTGAAATCACATTAAAGAATATACATTATGGTCCAGAAAATTGGAACCATGTACAATGATAGTTCATAGAAAGTATATCTTAAAAACTTATAAGCATTATCGTGGTCATTTAACACACATGACTTAAACCATGAATCAAAAACACAAAGTGATTTAGTGATCAAAGTTGTCTTAGAAGTTTTTACGAGAGTTGTAGCATCTGCAGAATTCGTACTGGTTAGGTATGTGTATGGGTACAGTTTGTGAATTCAGGCCCTTGGTCTATGCATACTTGGTCTACATTTACCCTAAGACACTCACAAACTCAGACCCTTTGGGGTATGCGTACCTTCTTGGACACTCACAAACTCAGGATTTTTACTTACTACCAGTGTGAGTATTTTTTAAAATGGCTCTCCCTGTAAGCAATACAATCTCTCTATAGGTTTAAGACAAAGAGATCTACTGTCTCCTTATCTTTTTATCATAGCAATGGAGTATCTTTCTAGATGTTTTCATAATTCATAAACTAACAAAATAATTTCTGGAGTTAAAGCAGTTAGGAGAGCACCTTCTATCTCTCATTTGATGTTTGCAGATGACATTCTTATCTTCACAAAGGCTAATATGGATAATTTAAACGGTATTCTTCAAATTCTTAAGGATTTTGGCATGATTTCTGGTCAGCTTCTAAACTTTAAAAAATCATGTGTATATTTTAGCAAGAATTTGAGTCCTGGTGCTTGCAGTGTTTATCTAAAGCTCTTAATATGAGTATTGTGAGTGATTCCGATACCTATTTAGGAGTCCCCCTTCTGTTGGGTGAAAATAAGCAGAAATATTTTACTCTTATTGTTCAGTCCTTTGAAGCTAGACTAAACAATTGGTGTAGTATTTTCCTAAATCAATCTGGTAGAACAACTATGGTGAAGTCAGTTTTGAATACTCTTCGTACTCATCAAATGGGTTGTTTTAAAATTCCTAATAATATTACCACTAAACATGATTCTTTGAAGAGAAATTTTAGGTGGGGGCATAAATGTAACTGTAAGAGCATTGCTCGGTCGAACTCGCAAGCGTTGCTATCTCAACCTTATTTGTCAAGTTTATTTGCCAAAACTATAAGTATTGATTTCTAGTCTACTTATAGCTAAGTCTCAGATTAGGATAGTAAGTGTAGTTGAGCCTTAGACTCCACGGTGTTCATCGATTGAAGACGAAGAACTACTCAAGGGAACTTGTGGAACTTTATCAACAAAAGGTATGTGGAGACTTGAACTTATCTATCACTCAAAAGTGTATCTATTTTATCTCCTATTTGAGACAAAAGTCGTATTTCTATATAGACTTCAATTATACACATTTTTTATTTCGAGCCGAGTTTATCTCGCCTATCTATTTCTCGAAATATATGTTGGTAAACTTTCGCTTTAGACAAGTTCATCTTTACTCGTGACGAAAGTCATGTTGATTATTTCAATAACTTGAAAATCGCTTTGATCAAAATAGTTTGTGGATAACGACAATTTTAACATCCTCTAAGAAAGTTTTAATGATTGAAATGAGAGTTTAGAACAAGTAACCATGTTTAGATATAAACATAATGTGTTCTCACATTTATGTAAAAGTCCAAAACCGGGAACCTAAAGTATGCGTACCCGTACACGTACCGGAGGTTGTTGGAAACTCGGGCAAGTATGCATACCCATACGCATACTGGCGGAAGTTTTACGTCCGTGAATTTCTGCCGGAGTTTGGAAGTGTGAATTGGTATGCGTACCCGTACGCGTATTGGCGTAACCAAACTCGGTCAGGCTACTTAGGCATGCGTACCCGTTTGCATACTTAAGTAGGTTACTTTCTAAAATCGTTTTGTTCATGAACTAAAACATTTATATAGTAAGGAATGCAATCTCTCAAACCGTGGCTAGAATGTTCATGAATTGATTTGAGTGAATGAAAATCGATTTTGCTTCGATTGTGTCTTGTATACTTCTATGAGATATAAACAATTGAACACCTCTCTAACTAGTTCATTTGAGTCATTTGAACTAGTTATGGTGAAGATGAATAAGGTTGATATGAAAGTGTTCATATGGCTAACCATTGGTTAACTATTGTTGAACCGACTAAATGTACACGTTTTGGTACGGCTACTCAAACCTAAATGAAGTTACATTTCATTTGTGTATAACAAGCTAAGTTTGATCTAATGGTCGAAAGATATTAGCTTGAATCTAATCAGGTTTTCATCTAGCGTTGAACATTTAATGCTTTGTTACCAAGGTAACTTAGATTGCAAACCATGATTTGAAATATATATAAAGGAGAACTCTAGAAACCGGGAAACCTAATCCCCACACCTCCTGTGTGATACTAGTTGTATAATCTAGAGTTGATTCTCCTTTAACCTTAGGTTTTTCATGAAACCATGTAGGTTAACGACTTAAAGACTTCATTGGGATTGTGAAGCCAGACCCAACTATTTTCTCTTTAGATGTGTGATCTGATCTTGTTGTTTCTATCGTGTTTGAGTACAATCGTAAGATCGACTTGAGATTTATAGCTCCGATAGGCAAGATAGAAAAGTAGTCACAAACACCTTTGTCTCATCATTTGTGATTCCACAATATCTTGTTTCGTTAATCGATTAATATTATTGTGAGGTGATTGATAATTCTAGGCTGTTCTTCAGGAATATAAGTCGGGTTATCAATTGGTTCATGTTCACCTTGATTTATCAAAAGACATAAAAAAAACTCGTAGGTATATCTGTGGGAGACAGATTTATCTATTCAATAGAATTTTCTGTATGATACAGATTTGTTTATCAAGTCTTCGACTTTGGGTTGTAGCAACTCTTAGTTGTGGGTGAGATCAGCTAAGGGAATCAAATGCGTAATATCCAGCTGGGATCAGAGACGTAAGGAGCACGACTGTACCTTGAATCAGTGTGAGATTGATTAGGGTTCAACTACATTCCAGAACGAAGTTAGCTTTGTAGTAGGCTAGTGTCTGTAGCGACTTATTACAGTGTGTTGTTCAAATCTGGACTAGGTCCCGGGGTTTTTCTGCATTTTCGGTTTCGTCGTTAACAAAATTCCGGTGTCTATGTTATTTCTTTTCCGCATTATATTTTGTTATATAATTAAAATATCACAGGTTGTGCGTTGAAGCGTTCAATTGGTAAATCCAACCTTTGGTTGTTGATTGAAATTGATTGATCCTTGAACATTGGTCTTTGGAACCGTTTAAGTTATCTCTTTCACATTCAATCGAGCTCGCAAATTATTGTTTGTTTGATTGCGAATTGAATTGAGAGATTGAGATATAACTCTTTGATATATTTTTCTTAAGATTGAGTCTAACTGTCTAGTTGATTCTCTTGTAAGTATATTGGAGTTAGTCCATATAGATTGCTAAGAGAAATATTGGGTGAGGTTGTTAGACCGCCGCTTTTTCAGTAACAAAAGAATTTTTTTCGTAGCATGGATTGGTCATTGTGCTTCTAAAGAGTTAGGTGGTCTTGCTTTTAGGAATTTAGAAGTTTAGAAGTTTTTAATCAGGCTCTTCTTGCTAAACTTTCTTGTAAAGTTTGTAAAAATCCTAATGATCTTAGTTCTAAAGTCTTGAAGGCTAAATATTTCAAAGATAATGAGTGCTTGCATCAAAATAAACTTAATGATAATTGTTCTTGGATTTGGAAGAGTATATACAATAGCTTAGATTTGATTAAAAACAACTCTTGTTGGTCTGTTAGATGTGGCACTAACACGAGAATTTGGCTAGACAAATGGATAGTAAAAATGCATCAGGCTCCTGAACATGTCAACATTGCTGGTTTTGCTTCTGCTTATACTTTTGTCTGTGAGCTATTCTTGCTTGATACTAGAATTTGGAATGCTGAATTGACTGAAAACTTGTTTTTTAATGAAACTGCTAGCATGATCCTGTCAATGCGGGTTCCTATTGTTGGTGAATATTCTGTTATTTGGATGCTTCAAAAGAAAGGCAATTTCACTGTTAAGAGTGCACAAAACTCTTTCGTAAATGATCATCCTGCTAATGATCCACATAATCCTCTAGTTAGCACTTCTGTCTGGAAATCTCTCTGGAAATCTAAACTTCCTCATAAAGTGAAGTTATTCATTTGGAAATGTCTTAGAAACATAGTTCCTATTACAGATAATATTTTTGGATACAAAGAAGACATTGATATTCATTATTGCATAAGTAACTCTCCATATGAAACATCTGAGCATTTATTCATTAGTTGTCCTTGTGCTAGATCAATATGGCTGGGAACGGGTATTAATGTAACTCATGTTCTTACAAATTATATTGATGTCTTTTATTGGGTATTAAGTTGGTTTTCTGCGGGAAAGATAAATGTTCAGCCATCTTTCAAGATCTAAAACCAAACAGAGTTACAACTATTGAACATATCAGACATCTATCTAGTTTACCAGTGTTGTTCAGTTTCAAGATTAGATGTTAATTTACTCACTAATAGTGTAGTAGGGAAATGGCTTTTATTGGGTCCTCATGATTTTGGGTTTATGAAAATAAATTTTGACGCCTCGTTTAAGAGAGAAACATGAAAGCAGGTTGGGGACTAATATTACGTGATTGTGCAGGTGCATGTTTCGGGGTGAAAGGCCAGAACTTTGAAGGAAGGTTAACACCAGAAGAGGAAGTTGAACAGCTGGAATGTATGGCACTTAAAGCTGCAGTTGAATGGGCTAGATTGTTGGGGCTAATGAAAGTTGTTTTTGAAGCTGACAATGAACTTCTAATAAAGTCTGTCAAGGGTACTAATCCTTGTGTTCATTGGTCAAATCATAGTTTTATTCTTTAAATCATAGTTTTATTCTTAAAATTCAACATCTATCCACATGTATTATTCTGGAAATTACAATAATACCTACTTTGTTTTCAGAAAAATCCATTTGGAATAGTCAATCAGTTAGAAGAGATAAGAACGGAGCTGCATATAGCATAGCCAAAAAGCTAGAATTAGTGGTTCTAGTTCTGGGTATTATGAAACATTTCCTCCTGATATCAATACTTGGATCACTAAGGATATTCAATCTATAAATGCTTCTTCATAACTCTTATGAATAAAACCATTTTTTGAATAAAAAAAGCAAAAACAAAAATAAAACTATGAGATCGAGCAGAGAGAGGAGAGCACACGCGGAAGCAAATAAAAGACTACATTGATAATCAGTTTGGTGTATAATTCTTCATGGCTCACTAGCCTACTTATATAGTCTCACAAACTTGACGATCACTCAAAGTACTTTCCTAATAAAAACAAACTCTAAATAAAGCACACTTCTAGAAACACAAAGAAACTCTAAATATAATAAAACTCTAAAACAAGCAACCGACACAACTTGCTCTTCTAGTTAACTCCAACTTCCAAATATCGCACGGTGTGTCAACAACATATGTTGATCCAACTTGACTGCGTCAACTGCAGTAGTTGATCCACTTGGACTAGATCAACATCATATGTTGATCCACGAACCAAATCACCATATCTTGGTTTAACTTAAAAAAAAAAAAAAATGCGATTATCATTATAATTTGACCCTTCCATGATTTCGTATTAATTTTTGCTTTGAAAAAGAAAAACTATTTTTCACGAGTAGGAGTCTGTATTTGATAAATAATTACGGCAGTTTAATGGGCATAGTAAATCAATTCATGGATACCACACTCCCATTGAGGCAAAGAACAATATAATAATGAGGGATTAAAAGTTTCAATTTCAAATGACTAGTAAAAAAAACGGAAAGGTAAATGATAATATCAGAAAAGAATGTAAAGACAACTTCAGTCATCAAAGCATCGTCAAAAATATCAAAAACTAGATCTATAATATTGAGCACTTCGGAACATTTGCAGCCTGAGCACGAGCGTGCTCAGCCTCCCTTTGTTTTACCTCCAGCTGTGCTTGCATCTTTCGGCTTTCATTAGCCGCTTTCTTTTTTGCATCAGCAGCTTTCTTTTCTGCCTTCGCTCTGGCAGCTCGTTCCGTTTCTAACTCCTTTTCAAGCCTTAAAGTCGTCTCCTTGAACTTCATCTCAACCTGGACAAGTAAAATTAAGAGGGGATTTAATGTTGACTACATGAATTGAACATAATACAAAAAAAAAAAAACTTAGTTGTTTTCTTATCATCTCAGTTATTCGATTAATATGCTCTTCCAGTTGATCGTTTTGGTTACCTATCACTGTAGAGGCTCCTTTCTGCAAACAAATATCATTCAGGAACTGATGATTTTTTTCTTCATACGCAGTCTTAGATAGAAGCAATACAGGCAATTCCATATCTTAAATTTATTTTCAAGTGCTTATGTGTGAAATAATCATAGCAGAGTGGCCGTAAAACAGGAACGCCGAAACAAAAGCCAGTACATTGAGAATGGTGTTTCCCATGCTCCACTGGTCAGGTCTCTAGAGCTAGACATATAACAACAAATATTTGTAAACATAAACATCAAAATCACCTTCATTTCTTCAAAGAGCTCATTTGTGTAAGGTAAACCATTATTACGTGCAATGAGCATGTTCACGAGTGACATTAAACTTTCAACCTGCTCTGCACGTTGCTTTTCAACTCTAGTCTTGTTGTCGAAAAGAATAACCCTGTTTCGGCAATGCTTGATCACATCCTGGATAAATATTACAAAAGCTAATTAGATCATCAACTTGTCGTAGCTAAAGTGTATTCAGAATCTTAAGTATGACGAAGATCATCTGGAAAACAAATGCACACAACTTAGCTAGAAATTAGTGAATTGTGCAAAATAACCTGTAGTAATTGAGGGCACTTGCTACCCAAGTATTCGGTTAGCGTAACCTCATCATCAAGGAGTTCATCTCCTCCGGTAAAAACAACAATCATGTACTCGTGAATTTTTTCACCAAAGAAATCCCTCATATACTGTATAGCTGCTTGTTCCTCTTGCGAAAACCGAGTCCTAATAGAAAAAACCAAAAGAAATGCATGGATTCCATTTTTGGCTAGACCAATACATTTCAATATCTCCTTTTTCAACTGCTCAGTTCCTTCCGAGGAATCAAAGATCCCTGAACACAATTGGTCATTGATACAAGTTAAAATAAAATGAAACTTGCTAATAATAAAAGAATCCAAAAATGAATTGTCAATATTTCATTGCTCAAAAAAGCGGGTATAATCAAAATTACCGGGAGTGTCTATGACGTTAACAACTTGTCCATCGTCAAGGACAGTGGTTTGCAACTCCGAAGTATTTGTAACTCCGGAACAGCCAATACTTGATTCGAATGATTTTCTTCGCAGAATACTGTTCCCAGTAGCGCTTTTGCCATTTCCAGTTCTTCCCACCAATACAATCGTTTTAGCAGCAGCATCAGCACCTGATGTCAAAGATGCCGACTCCCAATCATTTTCAATCGAAATATCTCCACCGCCCATTTTTTCCTAACAAAACAAGATCATATAAACATTCAGAAGAAAAAAAAAACACCTTAAATAAGTCAGAAATCAGAATAAGGAGATGGGGAAAAAAAATGAAACATGGGATGAATGAAATGTCTTACTTGATTTTGTTTATGGAAAGGAAAACTTGGAAAATTTATCTTTCAACAATGGTTTTTAAATTATGTAAAGCTAGAGGAGATATCACTAGATTATAAATACTCCAGTAAATTTTTAGAGGTTTAAATGAATTAATTGAGAAGATTGAACGCCTAATTACTGGTCACATTGAACTTCTCCATTATATCTCTAGCCTCTGGGAATGTAGCGTTCACTCTTCTTCTTCTCGGTAATTTCAAAAGTTTCTTTTCAACTTCTAAAAATTTATTTGGCGGCCTCATTTATGTTTGGTTTGGGATTTCTATAGGGTGAAAAACACCCACCACAATATACTAGCATGAGCTCATGAGTCATGACTCGGCTACCCCACACAATGAAGTCCAGAAATTTAAAAAGATCTGAATGTTTTCACCGTTTTTTTATTTTTTCTTGCATCATGTTCTTTCTTTTTATTAACAGGAATGCTTGGTCAGATGTTGCTCTCACAACAAGCAGCCAAAATTAAGAGAAATTATTGGAAATCTCTTAAAATCGAATGTACGGCGATGTTTGTGCAATTATGATCCAGTACATAGAAACCTTTTCTTAAGATTTTTAAGTTGGCAAAACTGAACAAAAACTGGGGAAAAAAAAACAAACAAAAAACTACAAGACAAACCCAACAAAATAAAAACTAGGCTGGGAAAACTCTGCAATGCGGAGAACCCCTGCAACACAAATTAAAACAAACCGGAACTGGCTTAAGATGGCTCTTGCTTGAAAGAAATTTGATAATAGATGGTAATGAGAGATGATGAAGCCTTAGAGAACAACAGATAGTCCCAAGGAACAAACAAACTGCAATTACAACAACAAATTGAAAGCAAATGAAAACCCAACTAAGTACTTTCTAAAATGTCAATTTTTTACCACTCACAACCAACAATGGAGTTAACCAATTCCTCTTCAACAATCTCCTCTTCTTTCTCCTCTTCTTCGACTTCACATTTCTTAATTTCTTTCGCTTTCAATCTTTTCTTCATTTCCTCAACTACATTCCTCATACCCATGTCTACATCCTCGTCGCAACTCATAAAAATCTCAGCAACATCAGCTGGTGTCATCTTAACTGCACCTAACAATTCCTCAACTTGTTTCATAATCTTATGCTCATCGACTAACAAATAATTCTTCGCTAAAATCTTAAACGATTTGTAATCGCAAAAGGTCAAGTTAATATGTTTATCCATCCGGCCCGGTCTTAATAATGCAGCGTCGAGTTTTTCTTTATGGTTTGTTGTGAATATTATCAACCTTTCTCCACCACATGAAGACCAAAGTCCATCCACAAAATTCAGCACCCCTGATAAGCTCACGCTGCTACCAAAACTTGACTGGCTACTTTTCTTAATGTTGTTACCAAAGTTAAGCTTATCATTTTCCGCATCACTGTTATTGCATTTCTTCTGTCGATCAGAAAGATCCAATGAACAATCTATATCTTCAACCACAATCACGGACTTACTTGTAGTGGAAATCAACAGCTTTCTTAGCTGCGAATTGCTCGATACAGCCGTTAGTTCCAAGTCGTAGATATCGAACTCCAGGAAATTTGCAATGGATGCAATCAAACTAGTCTTTCCTGTAAGATCAAATTAGTGTAAACTTTTTTACCATATAATCAAAACAGTTTTAGTAAGATCAAATTCAAGATTCTCACCTGTTCCTGGTGGCCCATAAAGAAGATACCCTCGTTTCCAAGATCTTCCAACTCTAGTGTAAAACTCTTTTCTGTTAACAAACTTAATCAGATCATCTTTAATCTCCTTCTTAAGTACCGGGTCGATCGCAACGGTGTCGAACGTCGACGGATGAGTAAACGGCACAGAAGACCACAGCCGACCATTCTCATCGGCCGATCGGTTCGTAAACAGCTTTCTTTCTCTGTTCTTGAACTTGATAATCTCGGCTTCTTTCATGATATAAGGTAAATAATGAGAATGCACCAAATCCTTGTACTTGGTATGAAAACTAAGCTGAAAATACTTACATTCATGAGACCTTGAGAACCCTATGTCACTTTTCTTCTCAATTGTATGAAAAGACCAATTGAGTTTAAACCCATTGTAGATATCATCAAAGGTTTGGTTTGCATCCATTGTGAAGCTCAAGTTTTTGGAGTTTTTGGGTTTGGACAGTTTCAAAATCTGTGCTTGTGAAACACATTTAGAACCTAAGTAACACTGAACTGAATCATAGAGATCATTGTTATAAGAATTATCAAACTCTTCAATTAGAATTGATACTAGTTTTGGCTGTAAATATGTGAGGATTTTTGCAAAAAATCTTTTCAGTGCTTGGTTTACTTCTGGTGGTAAGAAATCTCTGATAGCAGTCCTAACAAACATTAGAGTTGCTAGCAATGAACCTATTGACTTCCAATCCAACAGAATTTCCATTTTCTTTTTCAACTTCACTAGTGTTCTTGATCTGTGAAAAAAAATAAAAAAATGCAAAATTTTTGAAGTTAGACACTCAAAAATGAACAAAGGGGGTTGTTTAAAATCTCATTTTAATGCAGATAGAGGTAGAAAGAGGAACCTGAAGTGGGGGTTTGTTCTTCTTCACTGATTTTCTTAGGGTTTAGCTTTAAGTCTCTTCTCGTGTACTTAGTCTGATGTATTGCTGTGTTTATATACTTGATTGAGAGAGATGGGGGGTTGTAGGTTCAAATTCAATGAATTCTTCATTAAGTAAAAGAGAAGTGTATAAAGACAGTTAAAAGTGGTGGGTTCCAATTCCAATTTATAATGCAAAGAAACTTTCATTATGGTGGTACAATTGAAAGTGAGAAACCAACAGTCATGCACGAGGCGACAGACAAACAGAAAATCCAAATGCATTCTTGATTTAATAATTTGGAAGTTAAATTTCAGAATAATTTGTGAAAGTAAAAGTTTTTCTTGATTTTAACTTCGGAAAGTTTTTTACATTCTTGATTCTGCTCGCATTAGACTCATTTTCAACGAGAAGGATATAGGGCATCCAGATTTAATTGGATTTTATAAAATTTTGGGTAAAATACTTCATTTTATTTGAAATATTTGTTATTGAAAAGATAATCATTTTAAATGGTCGGAGTTGAGATTGGCACGATCAATCATCATTATTACATCTACTAAAAATTGGATGTCTTTTGGCGATGCACCTGTAAATGATGTCGTAATTTATATTTGGTTTTTGATTATCTTGTATTTTGGTTTTATTGATAATTTCGTAAACAATCTGAAGGAAAAAAAAAACTTTGTCCGGCCACAGGGAAATCAATTCTTTACAAAAATGACATGTTCAAGCATTATCGGCAGTAAATGATAAAAAGAGAATTCATCAATCGACATATGATATGACACACGTGTAAATTAACTTTATCTGATAGTAAGGATTTAATTGGTGCTAAAACTCAATAATTATGTTTGTTTGTTTTTGTTTTTTTCCTAAAAAATAAATAAAATAATTATGTTTGTTTAATAACAACATTTACCAAACAAACTTTTTTATTATAATGAAAACTCGTATACTCCTTCTGTTAATTTTTAATAGACCAGTTTTTATAAATAAATATTTCAAAAAAATAGGCCAGTTTCCTAATTGGGAAAGTCAAATGTTACTTTAATTTTCTGGGACCACTTTTCTTTTAACTTCTTTTGATGACAAGTGTTATGTGGACCATTTCACTTATTTTTTTGGCTCACAAGTGTCATGGGGACCATTTCACTTCACTTCTTTTATTGACAAGTGTTTAGAGGACCACTTTCAATAATTAATTCTCTTAATTTCCTTAATTTTCTCAAAAAAAAAATTGGCCTATTAAAAGATAACGGAGGGAGTACACCATAGTTTCTAGTGTAACAAAGCGAAAGCTGAATGAAAATGAACCAAACTGAAAGGGGCCATTTGTAGTCTTTTCTTTTGAAAGTATACTTTAGTGCAACTTTCACCATAATTTCCAAGTCAGTAACCGAAAGAATTCTTGTTGTTTTATGTTATTATGTGAAAAGCTAATAGTAGGCCATTTTGTTTTTGTATGTAAGATGACACACCTTGACACCAATACACACTAAAGTTGGAAACATAATTGAGTTTCTGAATATTCAATAATTTGTACGAAGTGCCAAAAAAATCATCAACACGATACATGGAAATGATCGGGTAAATGGTAGCCAAATTCCTTTTCGGTTCCCTTTTCTCTTCAGTTGTATTTATTGGGTTAGACATAAGAGATACCTCTTCTAAGTTTTTTTCTAATGATGGATTTGCTTCTCTCTTTTATTTACTTTTTTCTTGAGAAATAGTAAATTTTTACAGAAAATGGGCTATATAGCCAAAATTGTGTGTTTCCTGGGCCATATGGACTTGTAAGCTTTCAGTCTGGGTCAAATGTCCAAAAGAATCTTTTGTGTGAAATGGACACAACTACCCTGCCACGTCCACCTATACCTCGACACGTTCTTCTTCTTTCTTCAAAAAAACTAAAAAACGCCTTCATCTTCATCTTCTCAAAAATTCCGTCACCCTCTACCAAAAACATCTGGTTCTCCTTCTCAGCCATCACCACCGTGGAAAAATCAAAATCTCTCTTCAAAAAGATTTCATCACCACCACCAGCACCACCATCAATTATCTCCAAAACCCTTCTTCAACTGCTCTTCACCGAATCCATTGATTTCTTCCATCAATTTCACTGGTAAGTTTCTCGATCCTGATTTTTTTTCATGATTTTATTACCAGAACTCATCAATTTCTCGATCCCATTCTCCACCATTTCCATAACCATCCACAGTCAACATCTCTCACCATCAACAATAAGAATTTGGGGTCTTCTCAAATCGGTTTATGTATCTTCTCATACCCACCATCAACGTCTCTCACCATCTACAATGAAAATCAACACTATTAGAAATTGGTTTCTCCATCTTCTGCTAACCCTAATTGAACAACTCTTTGTTTTCAATCGGATTTGGGGATTATTCTGAATTATTAAATCTTTGTAATTTAGGGTTTTGGTTTTCAATTTCCTAACTTGGGTTTTCAACAGAGAAATTGTGTATTAAGGTTACTGTAGCTAGAAAGATTGCTTACATCTCTGAGGAGATGTGTATTGGATGTGGTATCTGTGTCAAGGTACCACCTTTTTTGCCCTTTTTTTTGTTTTTTTTCTTCCTTTCTTATTCAGTTGTCTAATTGGGGTGTGTTTTGTTTGTTTTGATGTTGGAATAGAAATGTCCACTTGAAGCTATTCAGATTAATTTTGTGATGAAACCAGTTACATCATGTTTTTAAATTGGGTTGTATTTGTTTTCACCCATATTTAAACTTGGATGAAACTAGTTACATCATGTTTTAAAAAAAATTTAATTGGTTTTCACCCATGTTTAAATTAGGCTTGGATGAAACCAGTTACATCCTGTTTTAAATTTGGCTTCATCGATATTTAGGCAGGGATGAAACCAGATACATCATGTTTTAAATTGGGTTGTATTTGTTTTCACCCATATTAAGGATGGGATGAAACCAGTTACATCATGTGTTTAAAAATTTTTTAATCGGTTTTCACCCATGTTTAAATTAGGCTTGGATGAAACCAGTTACATCCTGTTTTAAATTTGGTTTCATCGATATTTAGGCAGGGATGAAACCAGTTTCATCATGTTTTAAAAAATTTTGAATTTGTTTTCACCCTTGTTTAAACTAGGATGAAACCAGTTACATCCTGTTTTAAATTTGGTTAAATTTGGTTTCACTGATATTTAGGCTAGGATGAAACCAGTTTCATTATGTTTTGCAATGTGTTAAATTTTGTTTCACTGATAATGCAGTAACAGTATAATCTCTTTTGACAATTACATAAGCCTTACTAATTTTCTTATTTTAAAAAGTATAGTCTCAACTTATGCGAAGAAAAAGAACAGATAGATGGGAAAGTACATGCCATCCTGTACTATTTCTTGACGTACACAGGTACATCCTGTGTTGATTACTGAAACTAAAGTTGGAATAATAGTCACACCGCTGGATATAACCAGGTGCGTGATGTATTTATTGCTTAATGTATCTGATTACGTCTTGTGCTGATATTAAGAATGTCGTGCCGAAAAAAGTTATGCCAGTTGATGAATGGGGAGGAATTGACAATTGTGAGATTAATATAGATTGTATTTAAAGGAGTATTCTTTGTTTGGATTAATGAAAGAAATGCAAACTCTGCTAAAGAGTGTTTCACTTATGTTAGAAATGAATACTATACAGACCATCTCTTATTGTGAGTTAGAACATAAATTTCAGTTGCACTTGCAAAATTAAGCAATTGTTGTTATTGTATCTGTCTAACATTGTTTATTTGAATGATGTAGGTACTGCTATTAGTTGCAGCTGCAGTTGTTGGATCTGGTGGCAGTAATGTAGTTAATGGGTAGTGGTGGTGTTGTTTTGATGATGGAGAAACTGGTTCTAGTGAAGTGTCAGGTGGACTGGTTGGTATTGCAATGGAATGATGCAGGAGATGACATTACAGATGTGCAAGTGATGGCAATTGTGGTTGGCATGAGGCAGAGATGAAGGATCTGCAATGTTTCACGCACTCTGTTTTTTGCTCTGTTTTAATTCGTAAAACAGAGCAATTAAGTACTCTGTTTTTTTTTACTCTGTTTTTATTTGATCTGCAATGAAATACTCTGTTTTTATTTGATTACTTCGTTCTTTTTCAGTCCAGTAGCTATTTGAAGAAGATAGGGACATATTTGTCTCTTCAGGTTAATAAATAAAAAAGATTCTGGGTCAAATATCCATTTTGGCTAAATGAACAATATTTTTCTGTTTTTTGGCTATATGAACATTATCTAAACCTAAGAATATATTTCACCCAGGATTTGTTGCAATTGGTCTTTTTGACCAATTTTGTGCAATTTTTATTAGCAAAGTAAGACCTTGTTTCTTTACAGCTGATTCAGCGTCTGGGTTTGAGCCAACACCTGATTCACACCCGAGTCAGCAATCAGACCGTTTGTCTTCTTTTTTGAGTTAGATTTGACTCAACCTCTGACTCCGACTTAACCCCTGAGTCGGACCCGTTTGAGTCAGGTAACAAAATACCCCTGACTCATGGAATCAAACTACTGACTCACATATTTTTAAGTCAGGCGAGTTAGATCTGACTTAAAACAAACATATTGAGTCGGATCCATATGAGTCAGATGATTTCAGTCAGATCTGACTTAAAACAAACATATTGAGTCGGATCCAGATGAGTCAGATGATTTCAGTCAGATCCATACGACTCAGATGAGTCAGGAATAAACAAACATGGTGTAACTTCATCAACTAATGCAGTTACCATGGAACAGGAAAAAAAGGTAGCCGAAACTACCTATCAATTACAGCTTCCCAGCTGCATATTATACTCAAGGAGTAACCTTGAAATATTTGCATAACCTAATTCACCGAAAAGATAAAAGCCAAATCCTTTTCTCTGATTACGATAGTATTTCTCTTTGGTTTATGAAGCCCATCCAATTAAAACACACAAAAACTTATACTAATAAAATTTCTTCCCTGATATTTAAACTGTTTTCCACATACATGTTAGCAGCATTACTATAATGCATCTTATGCTTTTGTGTCATGCAGCAGCATTCTAGTGGTCAGATGGCTTTCCTGTTTACTGGAATCAAGGTCTCAATTAGGTTATATATTAATTAAACAAGATTATAAAGTAAGATTACCAAATCTTGCGCAGCATGCACCCATGTAGGACTTATTTTGTGTATTAAAACTTTGTTTTGATGACCATCACTTTTGTAAGCTCTTATCCGATTTGAGGATTAACTAACGATTAAATAAGTGGCTTATGAGAAACCACGTTAACATCATCAGATTCTTTCCCAGATTTTGCAGTGCAAAAGCAGTACGTTTAATTCCATTTCCTAATTAATTAAGTAACTTATCACAGGCTTTATCTAATTCAAAAGAACCTGCTGCCTATTTCTAGCTGGATGTCATAATCTACCTATAATCTACCATGAAACGGTAAAAAATAACTTTGGTCTTGTATTATTGGGAAGGGTCATCGTCATGATCACTAGTCAAGTTAGCTTTTGGACACAAAGGGGACCGAAAGGAGGAAGACGTCTAGGAGGACTCCGTAGTCAAGATGAAAATAATGAGTAATTTAATTTCCGACTTCCTTCGGTTTGAAATTTCACTACAACTAAGTTCGACAGGAGTTAGTTGCATAGAATCAACAAAAAAATTTTTTATGGATGTTTTCATCATTCGATTCTTTTTATGGAATTGTGAGTCCATTTAAGAAAGAGCGTGGTCTAAAGTAAGTTTTAAACTTAATTTTATTCGACCTTTTTATTTGCATCCTCGACGAGTGAAGAACCGGATTCAGTGGAGAGAGCTGAAGAAGGAGCAAAAATAACAAAATAAAAAAGACATTATTAACTAGTTGTTTCCCATTGAAGAGCTCGGTTATGAATTATCCAGAGTTATAATGGTGAAGTCCTATTCGGATATGAAGACCGTGTTGCTGCTGGAATTTGGCGTTCCTGGGTTATAGTGATGTCGTAGTTCTTCGTAAAATTTGTTTAGGCGTAGTACATGAGTTCACCAACGTACTCTTACTGTGTAGAATCCTGAACGTGAAGCTAGAATTTTGAAGCTCTATAATCTATATAAAACAATGTCAAGTTGGCCACTGGCCCAGGAACGTATGGAGGTTCAATAAATTGTACACAAGTTGAGATCATACAACACAGTTAGAACTGCTCATCAGGAGGTTGATAGAGATGTCATATCTGCATTTGTGGAGAGGTTTTTCAACTCCCCATTTCCGAAATGGCGATAGTTTAAGACGACGTTGTCCATAATTTGGGTTTACTCGTGGTTGGATATTCGGTAGATGATGGTTACGACCCCAAAGTTTATCGAAAACCCTTGAAAGACAAGGGTTTGAATTTGCTTGGATGGAATGGCCCGAAATGGAGGTTCAGTTCAGGGTTGCTGCTAAATTTACTAAATATAAACCGGATGGAGAACCTAAGAATAAAGAGAAGGGATCGAAATTCTTCAGGCTAACAAAATTGAGGGACTGTTTTTAAGGGGAGTGCGAAAAGACCAATTCATTTATTTTCAGGCGAAATCAAGTGGACTGCTACGACGCTCTTAATGTTTGTACTTGGTATGGTAATATTCTCGGACAGAACAGAAAGCTTGGTGGATGCCAGATACCTTCAATCATTTCGAAATGGCCACGTTGTTGGTAGGAATTCATATGGCACTACTTGCGTTGCTTATTTAATCAATAATCTGAGAGAAACCAGTATCAAAAAATGGGTGGTAATATGCTCTTCTTTAAGTAAGAAATCTTTGACCTCCCTTGATAATTATAATGTGGTCTTATATTGTTTAACCCTTGATTTAGTGAAAGATTAGGACAGTCTTGATTAGTAGTTTTAGATTGGTTGCTTATACGTGGTTGGTAATTATGTAATATATTGACTAATTAATTACCTTTGTACATAGGCTCGAATATATGAACATTTTTCATCATTGGGAAAGAGGATCGCGACAAGGAATAGTGTAAGCTGCAGGAGTGCCCATTGTAATGCGATACCAAGAAGAGGAGCTCGAGACTTTGTGCGAATAACGGTATCGTTGGATCAGTTGAAGTGGGACGACTTAAGAATGTCAAATTGACGCTCATGTCGATTTGGGATATGCTTATGAAAAAAAAATACCTCTGTACCATGGACCTTTGTTTTATTGTGGTGGGTACATCCTCTACAATCCAAATAGACTCATGCGCTACAATCCAAATAGACTCATGGGCTAACTTGCTTGCCACCATAAGAAAGTGTGTATTGAGTTTGAAGTTAATGTGAAGAAAATAAATAAATATATATATACACACATATATGTAAGTGCCTGGTTTAGTATAATCAGGATGCAGAGTCAAAGGAATAGGTTGAGAGGGACAAGACTCATATATGTTACATGGATGTGAAAGGGTTGGCAGAGGAATGGTTCAGCTCGACTCTTCTCTGAAGTTTTGCTTCTTCGATTGCTGGTTTGGGGACCTGGGTGAGAGGGTTCTCTTTTCTCATGAGATTTGTCCAGCTGAGTATATTTTATGGTCCGAGCTGGG
Source organism: Papaver somniferum (assembly GCF_003573695.1). Classification (NCBI taxonomy): domain Eukaryota; kingdom Viridiplantae; phylum Streptophyta; class Magnoliopsida; order Ranunculales; family Papaveraceae; genus Papaver; species Papaver somniferum. The sequence continues at coordinate 195,042,683 of NC_039364.1, read as the reverse complement.
GAAGCTCGACTTATCTTGTTCTTTTCTGACGAATTTTCCAGCTCTGGTATAAACATCATGTAGGGGTTCGAGAATGTATCATGTGAAGGAATCTCGAATCTCCACTTGAACAAGGGGGTTTCCGAACAGTCTGCAAAGGACTTTTTCATGTGTTTTTTCAACTGGGGCTGCTGCTGCTTTAAAGCGTCCGAGGAAATCCGTAAAGATTTCATCACTTCCTTGACTAATTTTAAAAATATCATCTAAAACATCTACTTATTTGATATTGCAGGAGTAGTCCTGGATGAAAAATGATTTTAACTCAAATATGCGACTGAGTTTGATGGGAGACATGTGAACCATGTCAAGGCGTCTTCATGTAGACTTCTGGGAAAGAACCTCGTCATTATCCATGTGTTGTCGAGATATATAGCCATCATTTTCTCATAGTGAAATGTGTGTTCGCTTGGGTCTGAGTCCCCTTTGAAACCTCTTGAGGTTGGCAAATGAAGCTTTTTAGGTAGTCGACAATCACGAATTTCCTTTGATAATGGATTTTCTTTGAAGATATAAGATTGCTGGTTTGGGGACCTGGGTGAGAGGGCTCTATTTTCTCCTGAGATTTGTCCAGCTGAGTATATTTTATGGTCCGAGCTGGGGAAGCTCGACTTATCTTGTTCTTTTCTGACGAATTTTCCAGCTCTGGTATAAACATCATGTAGGGGTTCGAGAATGTATCCCATGAAGGAATCTCGGATCTCCCCTTGAACAAGGGGGTTTCTGAACAGTCTACAAAGGACTTTTTCATGTGTTTTTTTAACTGGGGCTGCTGCTGCCTTAAAGCGTCCGAGGAAATCCGTAAAGATTTCATCACTTCCTTGACTAATTTTAGAAATATCATCTAAAAGATCTACTTGTTTGATGTTGCAGGAGTAGTTCTGGATGAACAATGATTTTAACTCCTCAAATATGTGACTGAGTTTGATGGGAGACATATGAACCATGTCAAGGCGTCTTCATGTAGAATTCTTGGAAAGAACCTCGTCATTATCCATGTGTTGTCGAGATATAGAGCCATCATTTTCTCATAGTGAAATATGTGTTCGCTTGGGTCTGAGTCCCCTTTGAAACTTCTGAAGGTTGGAAAATGGAACTTTTTGGGTAGTCGGCAATCACGAATTTCCTTTGATAATGGATTTTCTTTGAAGATATAAGTTGGGTTAGCCTTTGATTTGATAACCGTTAGTTTTATCCTTTCCTCTTGATCTTTCATCATTCTGTCAATTTTTCATTCTATAGACTCGTGAACCAGATCAACTGTGGCAGCTGGTGGAGACTCAGAAATTATTTATCTTGAGTTTTGTAGTTGATTAGCTGATGAGTTGTAGTTTATGAGTTCTTGTATTAGGTATTTCTGTTGATGACCCGATGATTGGTTCACTAAAGATGACTAAGCTGGGAGAGGTGGTATATTTAGGCATAATTCCGATGATTCCAGGTGTGTATTTTGATGCTATACGATTGGCGTGGAAGCTCGCTGGGTTGGTGGTGGCATTAGCCGATTGACTTTCTCAGCTAAGGCGCTTATTAACCTGAGAAGGTCTTGTAGAATGTCACCTGAGATTTGTACCACTGGGGTTGTAGCTGTTGTGGTAGCGGTTGACGGTATTGGAGGCCTCTTGTGTTATTCAGGTGTCATAGTTGGACCTATTAGAACCGCTTGTAGTTGACCACTTGCCATGACTGTCGAAATTGTGATTGTCTTTGGTGGTACAACTGAAAATGCGGGGGTCTAACAACCACACCCAACAATTCTTTTGGCAATCTGAGAGGACTTACTCCAATACACTTTCTAGAGAATCAACAAGACAATCAGACTCAATCTAGAATAAAGTATATCAAAGAGTTTAATATCTCTAATTCTTAATTCAAACCGCAATCAGCAAATAGAAATCTGCGAGTCCGATTGAATATAAGAGAATTACTTGAACGATACCAACCAATCTTCAAGTGTCAATCAATGTAAATCAACAACCAAAGGTTGGATATTCTAATTGATTGATCTTAACGCACAACCTATGATATTTCAATTATATAACAAAATATAATGCGGAAAAGAAATAACACAGATACCAGAATTTTGTTATTGAGGAAACCCCAAATGCAGAAAAACCCCGACACCTAGTCCAGATTGAACACCACACTATATTAAGCCGCTACAGAAACTAGCCTACTACCAATTCACTTCGTACTGCACTGTAGTTGAACCCTAATCAATCTCACACTGATTCAAGGTACAGTTGCGTTCCTTACATCTCTGATCCCAGCAGGATACTACGCACTTGATTCCGTTAGCTGATCTCACCCACAACTAAGAGTTGCTACGACCCAAAATCGAAGACTTGATAAACAAATCTGTCTCACACAGAAAAGTCTATAGGATTGAATAAATCTGTCTCCCACAGAACTACCCAAGAATTTTTGTTCCGTCTTTTGATAAATCAAGGTGAACAGGAACCAATTGATAAACCATACTTATATTCCCGAAGAACAACCTAGTATTATCAATTACCTCACAATAAACTTAATCGACTAGCGAAACAAGTTATTGTGGAATCACAAACGATGAGACGAAGATGTTTGTGACTACTTTTTTATCTTGCCTATCGGAGATAAATCTCAAGCCAATTTTACAATTGCACTCAATCACGATAGAAACAGCAAGATCAGATCATACAACTACAAAGAGAATAGTTGGGTCTGGCTTCACAATCCCAATGAAGTCTTCAAGTCGTTAACCTACAGGGTCTCGAGAAGAAACCTAAGGTTAAAGGAGAATCGACTCTAGTTATGCAACTAGTAACACACAAGAGGTGTGGGGATTATATTTCCCAGTTGCTAGAGTTCTCCTTTGTATAGTTTTCAAATCAGGGTTTGCAAAACCTTGGTAACAAAGCATTCAATATTCACCGTTAGATGAAAAACCCGATTTAACCAAGCTAATATCTTTCAACCGTTAGATCGAACTTAGCTTGTTACACACAAATGAAATGTACCCTCATTTAGGTTTATGTAACTGTACCCAAACTTTTCCACCATATTGGTTCATAAATAGTTAACCGAGGTTAGCCATATGATTACTCTCATACCAACCTTATTCATCTTAACCATAACTAGTTCAAATGACTCAAATGAAATTAGTTAAAGAGTTGTTCAATTGCTATATTCTCATGCATTTATACAAGAACACAACTGAAACAAAATCGGTTTGATTCACTCGAATCAATACATGAACATTATAGCCACGGTTTGCAAAGATTGCATTCCTTATTGATAAATGTTTTAGGTTCATGTACAACCGATTTTAGAAAGTAACCTACTTAAGTATGCGTATGGGTATGCGTACTTAAGTAGCCGGATTTGAGTTTGTTTTAGTTTTCAAACTCAACAGAAATTCACGGACGTGAAATTTAAGCTAGTATGCGTACGGGTACGCGTACTTTAGGTAACCGGATGAGTTTGGTTTTGGTTTTCAAACTCAGCAGAAATTCACGGACGTGAACTTCCACAAGTATATACACAAGTATGTATACTTTAGGCTCCCGGTTTTGGACTTATACACTAATGTGCGAACACACTATGCTTATATCCAAAGATGGTTACAAGATTCTAAACTCTTTATTTCAATCATTGAAACAATATTCTATGATGACAATAGCTGTTTCCAGGGAGAATTGATATCGAAATATCATTATGTTGTCATCCTTTTGCAAAACAAAAGAATAACAACAACCAACCTTTACCAGAGAAAGGTTGAAAGTCGGTTTTAACAATTGCAAGAAAAAGTTGAAAACCGTCGAAACACATATGCTTTTATGCTAAACCAAAACCGATTCAACATATTGTGACTTTTTCACATATTGTTTCTACCAGAACCCCTCATGATCCTTTGATAAAGCCTACCAACATGGGATAGAACTTAATCCTGCTAAATCATTAAGCCACCCAAACCAGAAGGGTTCACAATATTATGAGATCGAATATCAAGGTAATAAAACCGAAATCAAACATCCCATAAACATTCATAGCAATAATAAAGCATTCAAGCACATGCTATGTGAATCAAAAACCATCACAAGAAAAATTATAAAACAAATAATTTTATTCATAATAGGATAGTTTTATTCATAATAGACCTAATACAATCATTGAAAGAAATCAAAAATCGATTTCTATTTTCCTGCAGATCTTTCAAAGATCATCTTCAATTTCCTCAAATTTTTCAGGATCTTCATCAATAGCATCTCGACTGATATCTCGGATTCTGCACACAGTACCTTGATTATGTTCACAGGCTAATGCATTAACCTTTCGATTAATATCTCGAGCAAACTCCCTGTTAATGATTCCAAGTTTAATCAACTTTCTTTGGTTACGGATAAAAATTCTTAGTAGTCCTGCATGGCTATGATGAGTTTCAATAGTACTGAGGAGGACCTGACGAAGATTGATAATATCAATCTTAGCATCCAAACTATTTTGGACAAGGAGATTAGTGACATCTTCCTTTTCATTTTCTATATCTTCACCACCAGATTTATTGAAGGTATCATCAAGATGAATGGTTTCCTTAGAAGTCATTCCACTCAAGGCTTTCATAAGTTTTGCTTGAGATATGGTTTGAGAATACATCCTATAGCATAAGTTCTCAGACATGTTGAGTACATATACTAGAAATACCTTTAACACATACCAAACATAGATATCAGCCTTAAATAAATAATTCTGACAAGATTTCAAAAGATTTTCGCATCTTATATGTTATTGGAACACAACATTCTCCAAAAAGAGATTATCTTCAAGATCGCTATCAAGAGATACTTCAAACACTTACACTTATCCTTTTTTACACAAGTTTTTGTAAGACAACCTTTCTACACATAAAGATGTTTAAAATACCCTTAGGGTAGATTGTGTAATCTCTCTATGTTGAATAAGAGATATTAGTAGGATACCAATAGCCCAGGTATATGTGCTTCCTTACATCCGAAGATTGGGCATTGTAAGGATGCACAATCCAATGCGATTTAAGCACTGGGATGAGGATATTCCTCATCAAATACCTCATGAGGAGATCTTCCCCCTTTTTGAACATCATGTTCTTCTTCGTGGGTTTTGAACCCATCCTCTTTGTTAAGAAAATTGCGAGATGCAGTATCCTCGATTACATCTTGTGCCCAGGATGGTATGTTCTTTGAGCTTGAACCCGTGTGGTCTAAATCTGCCAATCGGCAGTTTGCCAATGTCTCTTGTTCAAGGCACTCTATATGTCCTCTTAAGGTATCTATTCCTTGTTGGAAGTGTTTTTCTAAACATCTGTTTAGATATACCTCTTGACATGTGTTTATGGGTGAAAACTATTTCTGCGGTTTTTGGTAAATTTGGGTGTGTGTGGATGAGAAATGAATCTAAACCCTAAACAAATACACTGCACGGGAATGTTTTCTGATTCGAGAGATCAATCTGTATAATTCTGGCCTAAACCAAGAAATGGCCGTTCCAGACTTGCTTCGGTCACAAAGTGAAGGAGATGGGGTTGATCTTAGGGAGGGAAGCGAAGAAGGTGTTGAGAATGTGAAGGTGTTGGCTGTTTATGACTTGTATCAGAAAGATGAACTGGCTTGCAAAAATGTAAGCAATCAGCTCTGAGTGTTTGAATACGTTATATCAACACTTGGTTTTTGTCTGTTTTGGAAATAGGGAGGAGAACCTATTTATACAAGCCATTGAGTATAACCCTCGTCTCTCGTGGGAAGTGGAGTAATGGGATAGTGGGGTCGTGTGTTAATGTCACACGATCAGTCTTTGCCCACTTCCTCCATCATCACTAACCGTCCATGTCTTCCTGACATGTTCTTGTGATGACGCGTTGCACGCTGCACGCTGTAAACCGCCAGACCAATACCCCAGTAAGTATCCCCCAGTTTGTGACATGCTTGATGTCTCGAATGTGTGGATCGTGGGACCCACAAGAAGTAGCATGCGGTGCTAGGCTAAATAACTAAGTTACTTAAAAAATTGATATTTATAAAATATCGTGTATATTCTATCCATGCAATGCATCGAATATATTCAATATGCATGACGCATCGCTGTTTTAAAGCTTAACGGAGTAAGTCACGGATTTAAGTGTCTTAAAACATCATCACGTCCATCCATCTTCGAGTGATCGTTTGGAAGCCTCATGGGCGAGCCATCTCATGGCCGATCACTCCATGTGGAAGAGTGGCGGACGGTGATCACAGAGACGCTTCATTGGTCGTCTAGCTCTTAACCTAGGATGTCATACCAAGCTAGCGAAGTTGGACGGACGAGATGGCTTAAGACCCTCATCTGCAACCGTTGATGGAATATTAGGTTTTAAAGAGGTGCGCAAGCATCACTCTTTGGCTTGATCGAACTCAAGCATGGGAGCCAGTTTTGGTGGGACCGATTGGTCCTGCAAGGAGGTGGCCCGTCAGTGTACATGTCCATGCTGGCTCATCTCGCGAAGATGCGATCTAGGCCACTCAATTTGACCGGCAAAGGTGAGTGGTTGAGATCGGTTTTCGACAGAAATCCGTTGCCGCAAAGGAATTGAAAACTTCGCGACATGCCTACTTTGGGCGCGCGTTTCGAGGCGTTCGGTCATGCGTGTAGATGGGCCCATAGTGATCATGTTGATATGTTGGGACCTTTTAAGTCTATATCTACACCCTCCATCCAATCTTGCGAAGATGGACGCTCGTGATCGATTAACGACACATGTAACATGCCGCAGACCCTAATTAGGGTTTTGGATCGGTCGTGCGCATGCAACTTCAACCAAACGGTTTGGCAAGCTATGCTCCTCCCTTGGGGAGGCCGATCATGCGGGGTCAACATTGGGTCGACGGTAAACGTGTTTGTACCTGCCTCGTGGTCCTAGGTGTGATCTAAGCCATCCAACCATGATTGCGAAGTTGGATGGTTGTGATCAATTTAAGACACTAATGGACTTCCACGGCTTTTAAAGCATCACTTCATCCATGTTTTGAGCAATCGTTTATTGCTCCATGGCTTGGTCGTGAGAGAACCGATCAGGTAGGTGAAAAGTGGGCCCGCCAATGTGCATTCCAACGCTTCTCCGATCAATCGCGGGACGATCCAAGCCGTCCAACTTGGCTTGAGAAGTTGGAGGGTCGCGACTTCTTTGAGACTGTTTTTGAAAGTCTTGCGCATACTAGCCACTCCATACCAGCTCGACCATCCTTCTTCAGGGCTGGCGTTTGGTGGCTATTTGGGGGCATAGCATGTGTTCGACCGTCCAGGGCATAAACGGGCCTGCTGGTGGTCATTGCGGTGATAGACTGCTCCTGTTGAGGATCGTCTAGGACTGGTTAAATCATACGGCCAACCTGCTTGGTCGTGATCGTTTTTGAGACTGACATGGGCAGTACAGATTTCCCTTAGGAAATATGCTCAATCGGGCTAGTATAACACACCGAGAGATGCTCAATTGGGCTAGTATAACACACCGAGAGATGTAGCATGTACGGGTATTTCGTGCATGCCTCACTATTGACACTTGGAGATTCGTGTGACTCTTTTAAGAGCAACACTCAGTCGTCATGCCGCACCAATAATGAGAGTTCTGTGGGAACAACACAGGAAATACAAGGCTAATCATGCATTAATTAATAACGCTATAAATCCACAGAATATCAGGATTGTGGCTACATGCTCCGTTCTGGGTGTATTTAATTCACAGAATACTAGGATTGTTGCCACATGCTCCATTCTAGGTGAATTAGTAAAGTGAAGAAGCATTCATCACTTGGATAGCTTTATCCTCTGCAGGATGTCGGCATATTAAGTTCGGCTTTTATAATTTTAACCTTGAACAAAAATCCACCATCAACAACATGTTACAATAAGAAGTTTCTCAATAAGGACTTTATTCCTTATCTGTGAATGTCTAGCGATTGAGTAAGAATTTCACACTCTGTAGTTTGTTGATGAACTTCATTGCACAAGGCCAGTTTTTGTTCCATATAATCTACCAGATTAATTTGAAGACTGAGTGTTTCTCTCTTTCCTTCACATATTCTTACATTTAGTTGAACAATAAGTTATGTGACATCATCTAGACTGTCAATGGTCTTTTCTTTTTGTGAAATATTTTTCAACATGTTTGAAAAATCTTTCCAACATCTTTCGAAATCCAGAACTTGGGCAGGCTAGTGAGTCTAATCTCTTTTCAGACGATTGTTCACTAGGAATTGGAGTCGGATCCAAAACATGTTTCTTGAGTTTCAGACTCATTATTTTTTGATCAGTAACCTGGCTCGCAATCAAGTCATTAGTCATAGACTTTTTCTTTGATTTTCGAAAAGACTTTCGAGACCAATTTCCATTGACCTTCTCTGAGACATTATTCTCAATATCTTGACATAGGTTAACTGAGTTCTTCATAATTTTATCCTTACTTTTCTTATTTTGACTCATCTCTTATAGGTTGGAACGCACCAAACACAGATTGTTAGAACTTTTCGTTTTTTCCTGCTCTGATACTAATTGAAAAGGCGAAGGTACCCAAATATACCTCAAGCTAAATCTTTTGTTACTTATAAAACCTTTCTCCGAAAGTGATTGTCTATGGACTGAGTCGAGACAATGCAACTAATCGGTTCACTCTTCGTGTGATCGTCTATGGATACGAGATCGAGAAAATACAACAACGAAGTATGTTTACTTGATAAAAAGGTTCGGACTTAACCAAACACAATACTATTTCTTATCAAGTAAATAGGAATTAACGTTTGTGTAATTTACTTTAATTATAATAAAATAATAATAATGCGGAAATATAAAGTAAATGACACAGCAAGATTTTGTTAATGAGGAAACCGCAAATACAGAAAAAACCCGGGACCTTGTCCAGAATTGAATACTCTCAGGATCAAGCCTCTACACAAAATTAAACCTAACTTCGTATAGTTGAGATCAAGCAACTAAACCTATAGTTCACCTAGTTCCGTCTGTATTCCCACGCCTCCAACTTATGAATAAGTCACGTACTTGGAACAATTCCTTTGGTTCGTATTCCAAACAGTAAAAGGAACAACAAATTTGTTTGATATCAACTCTATTCAACCAAGTGATGTGAGTCGGACAAAGGATCTTCTGTTGATCTTAACATAAACTCCTTCCTCAGGTTCTTAGATTTATCTTATGTTCAATCACCAAAGGTAATTGTTAAGATTTTGCAACCAATACTTTTAATCACAAAGAATTGTATTGATGCTGATATACACAACTAATCAATCCAATCTACCACAAGGATAAACCGATTATAGTTGGATCCTCTTATACCGAAACAAGTGTTGTGCACACCAAAGATTATGAACCCCAAATCAAAAATCTTCAATATATTCTTTGTCTTCAAATCTTCTTAAATCTTCAATAAACACCGGCACACAACAACTTGAATCTCTTGTGATCAATCATGCACATAATGGAGTCTGTTAACAATGGATTATCACAAGATCGTCTTTAGCACTAACAACAGTCTAAAGATCCCTGTCAAAATTTCGATCTAGTTTGAGTGAATCTTATATCAGAAGAGAAGATTCTCAAGCATAAACAAACTAGGTGCAATCAAAGTTCAACCACCGTTAGTCAATCAAATCAATCGAAAACAAAAAATAAACCGCAATTATCTAGTTTCCCACCAACGGTACTCGTAGAGCTTCTCAATCCCAAAGAAGACTTTAAACTGAGCGGTCGTAAGATATTTCGCCTAATTAGGTTACTCTCCTCTCCGAATAGGCGGCTACACCAGTAACAACACAACCGAGGAAGTTTGTTGTCACGAAGGATTAGTTTGATAGAAATGCAAACTTCAAGTATTTATAGACAAGGAAGTTTGGACACCAAGGAATTTCCAAAACCGAAAATATTCTCAAAGATATTCAATATATTCCAAATTCGGTTTTCATAATTTTCTGGAAATGCTCTGTCCAAAATAATGACCGAAAATCTCTTTGGAAAATCTCAACTAGTAAATGCACATCACTAATTCTCATTTTCCTAAAATAAAATTAACAACCTTAATTAAAATATTATTAACTTATTTATATTTTGATCCTGAGATTTTCTTCCTGTAGATATTAAAGAATAACTTTGAACAATAAAAGATAAACATTACTATACGTGTTCAAAGTATGCCGACGTCCTTATTTTTAAGTCCTCTTTCATACTTACAACCTTGAAACCGATTTGCCACACTTCCAAACAAGTTTAGAATTGGTTCATCTGACTTTCAAGAACTATGTGATTGATTAAGAAACACTCAATCACAAATCATGGGTTTAACGGTTCTACCAAAATAAGTTTCGGTTCTACCTCCATGTGAGTACTGTGCATAGTCACACTAGCTTTCCAAAATTCGGTAGACTAGGTACTAGGATCGGTTCACCACATATATAAGGTATCTAACTCATATGCGTTTCACATTTCCATAGGATCGGTTCCCCTTTGCCTAAAAACGTGTTGCACATGTTCATAGGATCGGTTCCCCTTTCTGTTACATACCTTGCTGCACCTAATACAAGGATCGATTCCCCTTTGTGATGTGTTGCACCTCTTCATAGGATCGGTTCCCTTTTACCCAGATTCGGTTCAACAAAACACAAACTCGATCATACCATCTCAGGTGATTATTTAAGATCGTTTTCACTAATAAAAGTCATACCAATACATAAGTCAGGCCTTTGTGAATAGTTTTACCAAGAACACAAACAAGTCATGAGCGGTTATACTAAATCACACATATTAGATGTTCACAAGATATGCAATGAATAACAATCTCAATAACGCCTGGCGATTTCCTTTTCGATTCATAAACAAGTTTATGAACTTACTTCCTTAAAACACATGTAAAACATTGTTTCTTAGGATGAAATCCTCACCTCATACCCATACATAATCACTATACCACTTAAACGATTATGTCGATGTCTTATCTACAAAGTTTAATGGTTATACAATAAAATTCATATTGTATTCATTAATACTATGTCTATATAGAGTGTTCATGCTTCTCAGTTTCGATTTAAATATGCACGTCTTGAAAGATACGTTAGGGAAAGAAACAGTTCAAGTCAAATATCACTAACCTCAAGTGGAAGGATGATGTTGTCGTTGTAGCTTCTTACTTCTTCACTTCTTCAACTCTTCGCAATACTTGTAATGTCTCATATCCTAATACTTTCAAGCTAACCTATATGAAGTTGACTCTAGTACATAATCAAGCGACTCTTAAAATGAGTTTCGATTCACTAAAATATGACAACCAAACTTAACATACAAATGCTTGGTGGGATCAACTGAGCTATGCTCTAACAAAGAGTTTTTGTTCCGTCTTTTGATAAATCAAGGTGAACAGGAACCAATTGATAAACCAGACTTATATTCCCGAAGAACAACCTAGTATTATCAATCACCTCACAATAAACTTAATCGACTAGCGAAACAAGTTATTGTGGAATCACAAACGATGAGACGAAGATGTTTGTGACTACTTTTCTATATTGCCTATCGGAGATATAAATCTCAAGCCAATTTTACAATTGCACTCAATCACGATAGAAACAGCAAGATCAGATCACGCAACTACAAAGAGAATAGTTGGGTTTGGCTTCACAATCCCAATGAAGTATTCAAGTCGTTAACCTACAGGGTCTCGAGAAGAAACCTAAGTTTAAGGAGAATCGACTCTAGTTATGCAACTAGTAACACACAGGAGGTGTGGGGATTAGGTTTCCCAGTTGCTAAAGTTCTCCTTTATATAGTTTTCAAATCAGGGTTTGCAATCCAAGTTACCTTTGTAACAAAGTTTCAAAATTTTTGATCGTTGTTGTAATAAAGATTTGAACTCTAAGACTTGTGAAGATTAAATTTAAGGATTTAATGAAAGCGAGAGTTACTGGGACTAGGATTCCACCGAATTCATATCGTAAGGTTCAATTATTTATTCTTAGCAATTACCGCTCAATAAAAAAAAACATATGGACTCTTATTTTGCCAAAGTAGATTCTCAAAATATTAGTTATAATAACTAATTAATAATAACTAATTAATCAAAATCATAATTCTATTAAAATAAGTGCAAAAGTCATTAAAAAGAATAAAATAAATTTACCCATGTATGAAATTCGGCTTCCTCTGTTGTCCCAACGTCGGGGTTTAGCTCCACATAATAAAAACACACTCAAAAAGATAACTCATAGCTCAAATGGTGTTTTTATTGGAGAAATAAGATAAAACAAAGATTCGCAACCCTTTTGCAGCGTTACAGAACACACTGTTACAATATATGTTGCAAACTGAAGATAAAAGTTACAAACAGACTGTTACAAGCTGTTAAGATATAAGACACTCTAAACGACAGTTTCTGACAGTACAAAGTTCTTCAGCTTCTTCTTCACTGCAGCAGCAGAAAAATCTGCTCTGCAGCTTCCTATTCCTCTTTGTCGCCTCCCCAATCACTCGATGCACCTTCTCTGTTTCTCAACTACCTTTTTATACTCAACATCATCCAAATCTCCTAGGTTTAATGCAGAATATTTCCTCTTTAATCCATTATTCTCCACTGCCATTACACGAAGATAACTTCCCTTTTTCTTCTCGGTTTTTGATTTTCACGTATCCTTTGCAGCTCAGAACACTCCATACATGTCTCAGCAGAGGTGGGACACGCTGTAAACACACAAAATCTTCCCAAAATAATACCCTTCACTAAAACAGAATATTCGATAATATTACATTCCCTGTTTTACGTGGAAATCTTCCTTTTAAGTTAATCCAAGTCACATACCTTTCCTGTTGTAGGAATTACTGTTTAATCCAGTTTTTCATGACCCAGTTAATGGATAGTCCACCTGTGAAAAACATGCTTTTGGACTAGATTATTTACTCGCTAGTCCAAAAACTTTGTGGAGATTATAAAGTGTTTTTTCTAAATGCCTAAAACACCCTTTCAGATCTAATTAGTATCAACACATGTAACTGTTACTAGTAGTATGTTACTACATACTAGTAGTATCAATATGGTGATACTACATATTAATATGTACTATATTAGTAACAACAAAAATATGTTACTAGTAAATTAGGTAACTACTTTACTAGTATACTAGTAAAGTAAACTAGTTTACTAGTAGTAACTAGTATACTAGTAACTAGTAGTAATATGTAGTAACTAGTATACTAGTAGTAATATGTAGTATCAATATGTAGTAACTAGTAGTAATATGTAGTAACTAGTAGTATCAATATGTGGTAACTAGTACACTACTAGTTACTAGTACACTAATAGTAACTAGTACACTAATAGTAACTAGTACACTACTACTAGTAACTAGTGTACTAGTATACAACATGTAGTAACTAGTACGTAGTAACTAGTAGTAATATGCAGTATCAATATGTAGTAACTAGTATACTACTAGTAGTGACATATGTAATATAACATAACAATATTAATATGTAGTATCAATACATAACATAACAGTATTGATATGTACTACCTCCGTTTCTAAAAAATAGGCAGGTTTGTGTGCAAATTTACACACAAACCTGCCTATTTTTTAGAAGGGAGTAGTACATAACATATTGATACTACATATTGATATGTAGTATCAATACATAACATAACCGTATTTATTTATATGCAGTACATAACATATTGATATGTAGTATCAATATGTTGACACTACATATTGACATGTAGTATCAATATATAACATAACAATATTTATTTATATGCAGTCATAACATATTGATACTACATATTGATATGTAGTATCAATACATATTACTAGTAACATACTATTAGTAACATATGTAGTATGTAGTAATATATGTAGTAACATACATAGTGTTATATGTTAGGGTTAGTAGAGTAATTTTAATCTTTTCAAAACTTTTTTGGACTAACGAGTAAATATATTTTCCCGCTGGACTAGCCATTAACCCGGGTCGGGTTTAGTGGACTAAACAGCAAAGTTCTCTTCCTTGCTTACACGAAACAGGGTTAGAATAATCCATATCATGAGAAGAATCCGCCCAAATCTCTTCCAACATCGAACCAGAATATCTGCAGTTGAGCATCCCCTGTTTCACGACAACCCGTGAAAATCTTCCCATTTCTCCAGTTGTACAACACATAACAACCCTGTTTAAGTGTAACATGGTGTTTCCAATCCAGAACAGCTTCCAAATCCGACTGAAACTTTCCAAATTTATCATTAGCAGAGGCCGTAACTTCTCACTCTCTGTAATCCTGTCCCGGCTTCTCCAGCCCAAATGGATCAAATCCATCAAGCATAGCAAGCATGTTCAGCCAAAACAAGTCCATTACAATCGATTCCAGTGATTGAATCTCTGTCGAACACGTCTAAAAATCCAACCCTAGTTCTGTACATTTCTATTTTACTCCCGTTCGAATTCTAGCCAATTTTTATTGAAACGAAGACCCATACCACCTCTGTTAGGGTCTTAGGAACAAACCTCTTTGAATTCAGCCATTTAGTCTCACCAAAACACCTCCAAAACCGAAATCCTAATTATGCTGCCATTTTCCCGCCAAAACTAAAATTTGAATGGTTGAAGATGAAGTGCCCTGATCCAAAATACGGGCGCCTTTAACAACTGGGAAGCTTGGGTGTGACCTTATCCAAAATGAGGGTGCCTTTAACGCCTTTTCTCGGGTGCCTTTAACACTTTTTCTGGGGTGTTTCCAACAGATTTCTGGGACGCCTTTAACACTCCTTCGGGGGTCCAAAAACCACTTTTCGAGCAACTTTCTCTACAAGAGCTTATTCCCTTGAAAACACTTAAAACAAGATTATTAGTGATAAAATGAGTCCAAGCTAATGTAGTTATGGGTGAAAATGCGTCGCACTTACGTGCTTATCACAAAGCATTCAATATTCACCGTTAGATAAAAAACCTGATTCAACCAAGCTAATATATTTCAACCGTTATATCGAACTTAGCTTGTTACACACAAATGAAATGTACCCTCATTTAGGTTTATGAAACATGTACACCATGTTGGTTCACAAATAGTTAACCGAGGTTAGCCATATGATTACTCTCATATCAACCTTATTCATTTTAACCATAACTAGTTCAAATGACTCAAATGAAACTAGTTAAAGAGTTGTTCAATTGCTATATTCTCATGGATTTATAAAAGAACACAATTGAAACAAAATCGTTTTGATTCAATCGAATCAATACATGAACATTATAGTTACAGTTTGCAAAGATTGCATTCCTTATTGATAAATTTTCAAACTCAGCAGAAATTCAAAGACGTGAACTTCCGCCAGTATGCGTACGAGTGAGTATACTTACCCAGTCTCCTACAACCTTTTTGTATACACACAAGTATGTATACTTTAGGCGCCTGGTTTTGGACTTATACACTAATGTGCGTACACACAATGCTTATATCCAAAGATGGTTACAAGATTCTAAACTCTTTATTTCAATCATTGAAACATTCTTCTATAGTGACAATAGTCGTTTTCAGACACTATTAGCATCAAATCAATTTTCAAGATATTGAAATAATTATTATCGAAACATTCCAAGTCTTACACCAAATTATTGTATCACACAAACCATGTAAGATGTTACTCGGAAATTTTCTCATGATATAAGATGAAGTTGGTCGAAGCGGAAGCTTACCAACACATATTTCGAGAAATATGTATGCGAGATATACTCAGCTCGAAATCTCAAATGTGTATAGAGAAAACTATATCGTAACACGACTTATGTCTCAATATAGGATATAAAGTAGAAATAGACTTTCCAAGTGATATATGAGTTTAAGTCTCCAGATACCTTTTGTCGATGAAGTTCCACAAGCTCTCCTTAGTAGTTCTTCGTCTTCAAGTGATAAACGTCGTGAAGTCTAAGCTCAATTACACAAACCATGTCCTAGTCCGAGACATCTATAAATAGGCTAGAAATCAAGACTTATAGTTTTGATCACTAACATTGACAAACATGCTTGAGATACCAACGCATGCGAGTTTGACCGAGCAGTGATCTAACAACAACCGTTGTTGCTGGTGTAGGTGTTGTGTGCTCTCAGCTGAAACTGTTGTACTTGAGGGTGTTAATCTCACAGTTGGCACTTCTGGTGTGCTAATACTTGGGTTTTTCATAGTTTATCCTATTGGTGTCTGGCGCAACGCTAAGGTTACTCCAGTTCTAGGTGGTAACCTTCTTTATTGGCGTTCCATTGTATAGCTTCACAATCAAAGATATGATAGAATGAGTATTTGTGATTTTAGTTTTAAGAAATTTCGTCAAGATGAAAATCACTGACTAGATCTGACTTTGAAAGATCATCGCCTTTCATTTTTGTGACATTTTTTTTGAGTCGGTTTATCTCATGACTTGGCAACCATTAATTAACCATTGCTTAATTGTTATGCAGTGGATCCATCATCAGAGATCAATCATCAAAGTTTTTGATTAACGATTCAGGTATAATTTCTGATCATTCATTGAGTAATAGCATATTACTTTGTTGATTTAGCACGTTATGTCTACTGGTAAACGCAATTATCGTGTTCTTAATCATTGATTTGTTTGTAAAAATATAACAGTAAAAGAATTTTGAAGTTTCGATCGTCTAGAACATGTGATTCTATATGAAAAATGTGAATCTAAGCAAATCAATTATCATATCATCATGTTATAGACGTATTTACAGTCAAGTTGACGAATATGCTTAATCAATAATGTATCCATGCTTCGATCTTAATAAAACATCATAAGATATCTAGATTTGATATTTCTATTCATATAAGATCACGAATCAGACAATATTTTGACTAGAAAAACATTATGAATTCGTAAAATTTAGATCTAGGTTCGAGGATTTCTTTTTTTTCAAGAAATTCTACTATTGATATATTTAACCGGTCATGGTCAAGATGTTAATGGGATCAAGATCATCAAAATCAACATGTGAAAATTCGATTTCAGTTGGAATTATCATGATTTGGACTAATAAACACATAGATCATCCATATTTGAGCAATCATGCTTAATCATGTAGTTTGTCAAGTAATTATACCAAATCATGCATCAGATTTACGATTATGATCTATATTATGTGCAAGAATCATGAACTTCTAAAAGCTTAGTCGGCATCAACGAAGATACGGTAAACTCGTACATTCACAAATTCTCTGCCGGCGTCCTCTGTTTTGGGTATAATCACGACAGGTGCTCAGTTCTCTAGTCTCCGGTCTCGATTCCGTCATCTCATATCTGGATTTCCTGATTATCTTCTAAGTCGGTTAGGGTTAATGGAGGAAGATGAAAGCACGAGGGTACCCAAATATACCACAATTTTTTTGTTTCAACCTATAAGTCCTCTTACCAAGTGTGATCGTCTATGGACAAAGTCGAGACAGTACAACAACTTCGGCCTTCACACTTTGTGTGATTGTCTATGGATACGAGATCGAGCCAATACGACTACCAAAATGTGATAATTTATAATAGGTTCGGACTTAACCAAACTCTATAGGATCACTATCAAGTATATCGGAGTTAACGTAAAGTCCAATTGACTTTAAAATTATATAAAAAAATATAATTGCGGAAAATAAAAGTAAACCACACGTCAAGATTTTGCTAACGAGGAAAATTGCAAGTGCAGAAATGCCCCGAGACCTAGTCCAGAATTGAATACTCTCGAAATTAAGCCGCTATATAAAATCTACACCAACTTCGTATAGTTGAGACCAAACAACTACCCCTAGTTCACTTAGTTTCCTCAGTATCCCTAAGCTTTCGACTTCGAAGGTCACGCACTGGTAAAATTCCTTTGGATCGTATTCCAAACAGTAAAGGAACAACAAATCTGTTTGGTAACAACTCTTTCGATTCTTTCAAGATAAAGATATCTCAAGTCATACGCAAAGGCTCTTCCGTTTAATCTAATAAAATCCTTTGCCTGGTTAGATAAATCTATCCAATAACTACAAAAGCAGTTGAGTTTAGATTCACAATCAATCAGTATAGATCTCAAAAAGAACCTATAAAGCGATGCCGATCTCATGCAACTAATCAATCGAATAAATCCGATTTTAGTTGGATCCCAGCCGATCAAGGTTTGTGCGCACACAGAGATATAAGAACTAATAAGAAATCTTTTTCGTCTTAAAATCTTCTTTAATCTTCAATAATAACCTGCACAAAACCACTTGAATCTCTTGTGATCAATCACACACAAAACGGAGTTTGTTAACAATGGATTATCATAAGATGTCTTTAGGTCTAACAACAATTCTAAATATCCTGTCGATACTTCGATCTAGTTTGAGTGAATCTTATATCAGAAGAGAAGATTTTCAAGAATAAACAAACTAGGTGCAATCAAAGTTTCAACAACCGTTAGTCAATCAAATCAATCGAAAACTAATAGCACTGCAATTATCTAGTTTCCCACCAATGGTACTCGTAGAGCTTCTTGATCCCACATAAGTCTTTAAACGAGTGGCCGTAAGAGATTTCACATAATTAGGATACTTTTCTCTCCGAATAGACGGCTCCAACAGAAACAACAAAAAATGAAGTTTGCCTGGCTCTTAGGATATTTTGCTAGAAGTGCAAACTTAGGTAATTATAGGCCAATGATGTTTGGACATCAAGGAATTTCTAAAACCAAAAATATTCTCAAGATATGCAACGTATGGCAAGATCCGGTTTTCCTAAGTCCAATAAATGCTTGTCCAATATTTCTGAAATCTCTTAATAGAAAATCTCCAATTATTAAATGCACATTACTAATTCTTATTTTCTAGAGATATGAATTTAATTGCTGGTAATTAAAGCATATAAAACAAAAAACCTTAATTAAAAGATTCTTAATTTATCTCGGCACATGATCTCCTTGAGTACTAAGGAATATCTTTGAACAATAAATGATAAGAGTTATTGTACGTGTTCAAAGTATGTTGACATCTCTTCACTGTAAATCCTTATTCATATTTACATGGATTTACATTCTTGGAATCGGTTATACCACACTTCCAAACAAGTTTAGAATTGGTTGACCTGTATTCCAAGATTACTATGTGATTGATCAAATATCAAATTACATACATGGGTTCAATCGGTTCAACCAATCATTAGGATTGGTTATCCCTTTATATGGAATTACTTGGTATCGGTCACACAAGTTACCAGGACCGGTTACATAAGTTACCAGGACCGGTTGCCAATTTCAAGGATCGATTAAACAATACTCTGTGATCGGTCACACCAATTACTAGGATCGGTTACACCAATTATTAGGATCGGGCACACCAATTACAAATATCAATCATATCATCACATGGTGATTACTTAGGATCGGTTACACCAATTAATAAAAACCAGTCATACCAAATCATAAGTCAAGCATTGTGATTAGTTATACCAAGATACATAACATAGTTATGATCTGTTCTACCATCTAACACACATTGGTCATCCAAAGATTTGCAATGAATAGCTGAACCAATAAGCCTAATGATTTCTCTTTCAATTCATGAAACAAGTTCATGTACGTACTTCCTATAAACGAATGTAAAACATTGTTTCCTAGGATGAAATCTTCACCATAACCCATTAACATAATCATAACAATATATATAAGATTGTGTCGATGTCATATCTACGAAGTTCAAAAGATACGCGTTATACTTCGTAGTCTAATTCCCTAATACTATGATCATACAAATATGAGCATGTCGCATTGTTAGAGCACTTCTCGGTCGAACTCGCAAGCGTTGTTATCTCAAGCTTGTTTGTCAAGTTTAGTTGTCAAAACTATAAGTCTTGATTTCTAGTCTACTTATACCTAAGTCTCGGATTAGGATAGTAAGTGTAGTTGAACTCTAGACTCCACTGGCGAAGAACTACTCAAGGAACTTGTGGAACTTCATCAACAAAAGGTATGTGGAGACTTGAACTTATCTACTCAAAAGTATATCTATTATATCTCTTATTTTGAGATAAAAGTCGCATTTCTATATAGACTTCGATTATACACATTTGCTATTTCGAGCTGAGTTTATCTCGCTTATCTATTTCTCGAAATATGTGTTGGTAAGCTTTCTCTTTATCCAAGTTCATCTTTACTCGTGACGAAAGTCATGTTGATTATTTCAATAACTTGAAAATCGCTTTGATGAAAAATAGTTTGTGATTAACAACTATATAACATCCTATAAGAAAGTTTCAATGATTGAAATTAGAGTTTAGAACATGTAACCATCTTTGGATATAAACATAGTGTGTTCTCACATTTGCGTAAAAGTCCAAAACCGGGAACCCAAAGTATGCGTACCCGTACGCGTACTGGCGGTTGTTGGAAATCCAGGTGAGTTTGCGTACCCGTACGCATACTGGAGGAAAGTTCACTTCCGTGAATTTCTGCTGGAGTTTGAAAGTGAAAAACAAACTCATTCCGGTTACTTAAGTACGCGTACCCGTTTGCATACATAGGTAGGTTACTTTCTAAAATTGGTTTGTTCATGAACTAAAACATTTATATAATAAGAAATGCAATCTTTGCAAACCGTGGCTATAATGTTCATGAATCGATTCGAGTGAATCAAAACCGATTTTGCTTCGACTGTGTCTTGTATACTTCTATAAGATCTAAGCAATTGAACAACTCTCAAGCTAGTTCATTTGAGTCATTTGAACTAGTTATGGTGAAGATGAATAAGGTTGATATGAAAGTTTTCATATGGCTAACCATTGGTTAACTATTGTTGAACCAACTAAGTGTACACGTTTATGTACGGTTACTCAAACCTAAACGAAGTTACATTTCATTTGTGTATAACAAGCTAAGTTCGATCTAACGGTTTAAAGATATTAGCTTGAATCTAATCAGGTTTTCATCTAACGGTGAATATTGAATGCTTTGTTACCAAGGTAACTTATATTGCAAACCCTTATTTGAAATCTATGTAAAGGAGAACTCTAGAAACATAGAAACCTAATCCCCACACCTCCTGTGTGATACTAGTTGTATAAGCTAGAGTCGATTCTCCTTTAGCCTTAGGTTTTTCACGAAACCCTGTAGGTTAACGACTTGAAGACTTCATTAGGATTGTGAAGCCAGACCCAACTATCTTCTCTGTAGTTGGGTGATCTGATCTTGCTGTTTCTATCGTGATTGAGTACAATCGTAAGATTGGCTTGAGATTTATATCTCTGATAGGCAAGATAGAAAAGTAGTCACAAACACCTTCGTCTCATGTTTGTGATTCTACAATATATTGTTTCGTTAATCGATTAAGATTATTGTGAGGTTATCGATATTTCTAGGCTATTCGTCAAGAATTAAAGTCCGGTATATAAATTGGTTCATGTTCACCTTGATTTATGAAAAGACGGAGCAAAACTCGTAGGTATTTCTGTGGGAGACACATTTATCTATTCCTATATACTTTTCTGTGTGAGACAGATTTTTTTATCAAGTCTTCGACTTTGGGTCGTAACAACTCTTAGTTATGGGTGAGATCAGCTAAGGGAATCAAGTGCGTAGTATCCTGCTGGGATCTGAGACGTAAGGAACGCAACTGTACCTTAAATCAGTGTGAGATTTATTAGGGCTCAACTACAGTCCATACCGAAGTTAGTTTGTAGTAGGCTAGTGTCTGTAACGGATTAATGCAGTGTGGTGTTCAATCTGGACTAGGTCCCGAGGTTTTTCTGCATTTGCGGTTTCCTCGTTAACAAAACTTCATGTGTCTGTGTTATTTCTTTGTCGCATTATATTTTGTTATATAATTGAAATATCACAGGTTATGCGTTGAATCGATCAATTGGTAAATCCAACCTTTGGTTGTTGATTGATCCTTGAACATTGGTCTTTGAAACCGTTCAAGTTATCTCTCTTATATTCAATCGGGATCGCAAATTATTATTTGTTTGATTGCGGATTGAATTGAGAGATTGAGATATAACTCCTTTATATACTTTTCTTAAGATTGAGTCTGACTGTCTAGTTGATTTTCTTGAAAGTATATTAGAGTTAGTCCGTACATATTTCTAAGCGAAATATTGGGTGAGGTTGTTAGACCCCCGCTTTTTCAATTGGTATCAGAACAAGCAAACATGTTTAGGACCTCATAAGTCTGTGTTTGTAGCGATCTGACTCTATGGACAGTAAAGTCTCTATAAACACTTCAACATGATTGAATTATGATCTTAGAGAAAGTTCTTAAAAACTTGTTATTCTCCAGAAAAAGTTGGATGAAAAATACGGATCAACTCTGATCTTGTTGCAGAAATTGCAATGTATAAGGATTTGAAATCTGTCAAAATTTCTTCAATGGATTTGAATAACTCCTTTTATTCTTCTCTGAAGAATGGTCGCAAGTCAGATGATAAACGAGGTTTAGGCTTTGTGAAACCTGATGGGACTCAGAACTACTCAAACAAGATTAAAGATGTTGGTCCATGTATGTTCTCTGACTCTTACAATCACTTTCAACATACATGTATATGTTTTCGGAAAAGTTTAAAGGTTGCAAGTAATCTTCATAAGAAAGTTGAACTTACTTATCTAAAAGGATGTACAAAACTAACAAGAAATCATAAACGAGATAATAGTGTTAGTATGGGAGCCTTTGCTCTAAAATCAACATCTCCCTTTCAATGGTTTCTTGATAGTGGATGTAGCCGACATATGACTGGTGACCTCTCATGGTTTGTAACTTCAAGCGACTTTGAAGGAGGTCCCGTAACATTTGGAGATGAGAGTTGCTGCTACATAAGCAAGAAGGGGACGATCAAACTTCCCGGCGTTCCTGAAATCCATGATGTAATATACGTTAAAGGTATGACTGCAAACCTTCTTTCTATTAGTCAAATCTGTGACAAAGGCCATAGAGTCATCTTCAATTCGAATGGATGTGACATTGTAGATAAAGCTGTGAAAGTAATTTTTCAGGGAACTCGTGGTAAAAACAACTGTTATCTTCTTGACACTCAGTTCAGTAACTATTGCAATTTGACTAAGGTGGAATCTACACATCTTTGGCATGAACGTTTTGGTCACATCAATTATTGCCTTCTAACTAAGATCATTGATAAAGAACTTGTTAGAGGCGTTCCCAAAATCACTGCAAATGATGGTGTATATGGTGCCTGTCAAAAGGGTAAACAAACGAAAGTTTACCATACATCATCTCGAGATATTCTCACTAAAGATCCACTTGATTTAATTCATATGGATCTCTTCGGACCTATTCAACAACTTAAAGTTGCGGGTAAGAAGTGAAAAAGCGGGGGTACAACAACCACACCCAATATTTCGCCTAGCAATCTATATGGACAAGCTCCAATATACTTTCTAGAGAATCAACTAGACATTCAGACTCAATCTAGATAAAAAGTATATCAAAGATTTTATATCACAATCTCTCGATTTGATATATACACAAGCACATAGAAATCTGCGAGTCTTTATCAAATTCTAGAGAGATAACCTGGATGGTACCAAAGACCAATATCCAAGTGTCAAACAATTTAAATCAACAACCAAAAGGTCAGATATTCTAATTGATTGATCAACGCACAGCCTGTGATATTTCAATTATATGACAAAATATTATTCGGAAAAGAAATGACACAAACACCAGAATTTTGTTAACGAGGAAACCGCAAATGCAGAAAAACCCCGGGACCTAGTCCAGATTGAACACGCATTGTATTAGGCCGCTACAGACACTAGCCTACTCCAAATTAACTTCGATCCGGACGGTAGTTTAACCCCAATCAATCTCAAACTGATCCAAGGTATAGTTATGCTCCTACGTCTCTGATCCCAGAAGGATGCTACGTACTTGATTCCCTTAGCTGATCTTACCCACAACTAAGAGTTGTTACGACCCAAAGTCGAAGACTTTAATAAACAAATCTGTATCACACAGAAAAATCTACGGTAATAGATAAATCCGTCTCCCACGAATATACTTACAAGTTTTGTTCCGTCTTTTGATAAATCAAGGTGAACAGGAACCAATTGATAACCCGAACTTATATTCCCGAAGAACAACCTAGTATTATCAATCACCTCACAATAATCTTAATCGACGCAGCGAAAAAAGATATTACGGAATCACAAACGATGAGACGAAGTGTTTGTGATTAATTTTATATCTTGCCTATGGAGATATCAATCTCAAGCCAATTATTACAATTGTACTCGTACGATGTAAACATCAAGATCAGATCACACAACTACAAGAAAGTAATATCAGTCTGGCTTCACAATCCCAATGAAGTCTTTAAGTCGTTAACCTGGTTTAGAAGAAGAAACCAAAGGTTAAAGGAGAATTGACTCTAGCTTAGCACAACTAGTATCACACAGAAGGTGTGGGGATTAGGTTTCCCAGTTGCTAGAGTTATCCCTTATATAGTCTTTCAAATCAGGGTTTGCAATCAATGTTAGCTTGGTAACAAAGCATTCAATATTGACCGTTAGATGAAAACCTGATTAGATTCAAGCTAATATCTTTCAACCGTTAGATCGAAAACTAGCTTGTTACACACAAATGAAATCCACGTTTCTAGTCTTGTGTAACCGTACCCAAACTTGTATATTTGTTGGTTCAACAATAGTCAACCAAATGGTTAGCCATATGATCACTTTCATATCAACCATATTCTTCTTCACCATAACTAGTTCAAGTGACTCAAATGAACTAGTTAGAGAGTTGTTCAATTGCAACGAAATCTTATGTAACTACACAAGACATAATCGAAGCAAAAACGATTTGATTCACTCGAATCGGTTCATGAACTATATAGCCACAATTTGCAATTTGCATTCCATAGTTTATATAAGAATAAGTTCACAAACATCGTTTTTAGATATAACCTACTCAAGTTCGCGGACTTAAGTTCCCGGACGGAGTTCACAAATTCCAACAGAATTTCTCGGGTCGAGAACTTCCGCCAGTTCGCAGACTGGGTTCGCGGACTTAGCTCACGCCACTATTCCGGTTCTCTTGATCAACAAAGTTCAAAAACTTTGGTTCAAGGAATAAGGACTTATACATATATGTGTTTCCACAACAATGCTTATATCCTCCAATGGTTATATAATCTAAATTCTCATTCCAATCATTGAAACATTCTTAGAGGACGTTGATATTCTATAGTTGTTATTCACAAACTATTTTTCGTCAAAGTAAGCAATTTTCAAAGTGATTTAAACTTTTCATGACTTTCTCCACTAGGTAAAGATGAACTTGGCTAAAGCAAAAGCTTACCAACACATATTTCGAGAAATAGATAGGCGAGATAAACTCGGCTCGAAATAGCAAATGTGTATAATCTAAGTCTATATATCAAATGACTTTTGTCTCAAGATAGGAGATAAATAGACTTTTAAGTGATAGATAAGTTCAAGTATCCACATACCTTTTAGTCGATGAAGATCCACCGGTTCCTTGAGTAGTCCTTCGTCTTGTATGATGATTTCCATGGAGTTCTTGAGCTCAACTACACTTTTTATCCTAGTCCGAGACTTTAGCTATAGTAGACTAGAAATCAAGACTTATAGTTTTGATCAATAACATTGAAAAATATGCTTGAGATAGCAACGCATGCGAGTTCGACCGCGAAATGCTCTAACAATCCCCCCCTTTGTCAATTTTAGTGACAAAACTTTCAATACATATGTAATACAAAAAATAAATAAATTAAATTTTGTAGCTCATATTCCACATGTCTAATCTTCAATATTACTTGAAATCTTCGTCACTTCCAAGTACTCCAATGATCCCAAAGGTTGTAAGTTCAGCATCATCGTTGCTGAAAATCCATAGCTATAACAACGAGAAAACAAGAGTTCTCAATCATTGTTATACAGTGTCATAGTATTATCACACAACATCAAAGTTCAATTGTATCACAACTTCGACAACAATACCATGGTAATATGTATCACTCCCCCTTAGTCATTACTCCATCTCACATGGAAACCACTCCCCCTTACATAATGATACGAAAACCATATGTATTTGTAGTGTGAACTACATATTAATTCTCCCCCTTTTTGTCAATAAAATTGGCAAAGGTACAAGAACGGGATCCTAATGAAATTTACGAAAGAGACATTTCATGACCAAAAGAAAGAAACACATATCATCTTATTTAGATGCATTCATAAAGCCGAAACCAAATGCATTCATCAAGGAGTTTATAAAGATACAAGATAACCCCTATAATATTCCACAGCCGCACTCCCCACAAAGATTTGGCAATTAAGTACAAGTTCAATTAAGAATTCTACCCCATAATATGTCATTCCCGGAGGAACAACAAGAGAGACCTTAGTTTCGAAAGAAAAGAAGGATTTCTTTGGACATAACAAATCACATAAAGGTATTAATTTGAATCCAAAATACTCAATTAAATTAACCACAAGAGAACCCATGATTAATTCAATCGAAAATGCTCAACATAAGTGAACTTATGGAGACTCAAAAAATATACAATTAAATTAATCACAAGAGAACCCATAATTAATCTAATCGAAATACACAACCAAACTAATCACAAAGTAATCAATTTAATTGTCCATGCTCGTCATAAGAAAACTTACGGAGCAACAACTAAATAACCACACAAGATGATTAATTTAGTTGAATAAGCTCGACATAAAGTATCTCGCGGAACAACAACAAATCTAATCATAAATAATCAACTTGGACGTTTAGTGATCAACATAAGACACTTTATGGAGCCTCACAGTAATACATAAAATATGGATTAGTGAAGATCAATACTGCGGAATACACAAGGATTCATTCTATTTTCTATTACTATTCGCATAACGACATTCAATAGACATAATCCTTGCAAACAAATTTTTTTAACCTATCTTCCATCAATAATTGACATTATAGGCTTAAATTTTGTATTTGTCAAAAGCCTATTCATTCTTTTATCAATACATGCATATCGACATACGAAAGACTTTACTTTTGACAAGGTATGGGACAATCATAGTTCACAGACTCAAACACACATATCCCATAACAATATTGCAATATATAAAACCATAAAGATTAATACTTCAAAAATCATCTTCCAAACAAATTTAGAATTTAAACCAATAAATCTAAAAACATGAAGATGAAAACGTTGGACATAGCTATGTGTAATCACAATAATGGCTATTCCAAACTCTAGTTATTCTTCTAACAAAAACAAGAAAATAGAAGATTTACTAGGAAAAAACTCCTATAAAGCATTTCACTTACCTTGAGCACACTTCTCATATTCTCTGTATTCATCAAGCTCATCTTCGATTAGATCAATTCTCGATTCCAGATATCCATCTTTTCTTCGAGTCTCTTGGAAGAAGCTTCAAGTTCACTTTTTAGGGCACGAACTTGTTCCAAGACAAGATTCATGGTTAAAGAGAGCTTATCAAACTGAGAAACAGAGATGTTCCCATCCAGAGAGGAACCGTGAGTATCATGGCTCATCACATTATCAGAAGAATCGAATCGTATCTTCTTAGATGGAAAGAGAACAGTCCAAACATCACTTTCCTTTCTTGAAAGGCTTGAGAAGGACATGATAGAGAAGATAAAAGGAATGTTTATGCCAAGGAGAAAAACTTTATTTTAAAAGCAACTGAGGATATGATATATCAAAAATGACCTTTGACCAAAACCCTAACAGAATTTTTTTATCCTCAGAAGAGTTTTTTTTTTAAGTAGAAAAACGTTTGAACTCGAAAACAAATAACAGAAATCATCCATCACAACCTTCTTGAAGATTATGATTTTTTTCTAAGAGGGACAAACAAAAAATCATCAATACAATATTACAAACTGTAGTTGTTCCAACCCTCTGCAGGATTGAGTAACTTCTTTTGAGGGGATGAAGTGTATGTTATACCTTGTTTCTGTATTGTTTTTAAGAAAGAAGAATTATCTTCATCATTCTTTCTTTCTTTAGCACATATTTGAATACCTTGATTGTTGATTTTCACAAAGTATGCATTCTATTGGAAATCTCTTTTACAAAGGATGAGGGTTTTGTATGAGATTTCTTTTTCTTCTTCTGCAAACAACGTTTGACAGATGAAAGCTTTTCCTGTTTGATGGTGCCACAGGTTTTAAGGTGATCCTGATTAACATGTGAGAAAATCACAGGAATAGATAAATTCTTGTGATTTTCTATATGATCCTTGTCGTCAAGGTGACTTAAGGATGATGTAGAATCAGGAGGAATTTGCTGATAATTCATAGTCGAAGAGGTTCGATATGTTTTATAAGAATCACGATTGATCAACTCCAATTTTAAATTAGACAACTGGTATTCCAGATTTTCAGTCCTTTTAATTAAGACTTCCTTTACTGGTTGAAGAATTTTTGAGGAAGTAAGATTGTTTATCATGGAATAATCAGGACTGTTAGGAGGACAAATGTGATTATCAGCAAAAATATTAAGAGAACCATCATAGACATCATCCTCAGGACAGTAGTCAAGAGTATCCATCCATGCTTTAGTTATCTCACTCGTCTCCGTATCAGGACATTTAAAAATTATAGCACCTGAAGCTAGAATTGTTAACATAGTTTTTCTGAACTTTTTTATTGATTGACTGAGCCTGAAGTTGCAACTACAACTACAAGTCCAGGCGTGTCTGCTACGCCGGCAGAAATACCAAACCTTACGATGACTCCAGAGATCATAGAGCAAGTGGAAAGGAAGCTTGAGCTCGAAGCCCGGGTGATACAAAGAGTTAGGACACTCTATCTCTTTTTTTTGAGACTTTCTTTTTCTCTGTCTAAGAGATTTCTTAAGTTGTTGTATAAACAGTGACAAAGTCGAATTAAAGCAATTCTCATTACTTTTATCAGTCAATTTAGAACGACGAGACTTAGGATCAGATGCAGCAACATGATTGCTAAACTGATGACTTTTATCTCTTTGTTCAAGTTCAAGATCGAAAATTTTCAACTTTCCAGCAACGGTATTTCTGGATAGTATATCAAGATTATTTCCTTCAACGATGGCATGATTCTTAGAATCGTTTCTAAATGGCAGTGATCTAAGAATTTACATAACAATGTCCTTTTCAGGAATAGTCTTACCCAATGCAAAAGATGCATTAACAATTTCAGACACTTTGTGATTAAACTCATCACATGTTTCTTCATCTGTCATACGAAGGTTTTCCCAATCGGAATTAAGGTTTTGAAGCCTAGCTTCCTTTTCACTAGAGTTACCTTGGAATACGGTTTCTAAGATATCCCACGCATCTTTAGACCTCGTGCAATTAGACACATGGTGCTGAATATTTGGGATAATGGCATGTATAATGGCATTCAAACCGTCGGAATTTTGCTTTGCAGCATTTATCTCGGCAGGGGTGTATTCACCAATATCCTTGGGAACGTTTACATCTCCAACTGACACGACGGGAGCATTATAGCCATTAACAACAAATACCCATGATTGAAAATCACGTGCTTGAAGAAAATCTCGCATAGCAATTTTCCACCATAAGTAATTGGAGCCATCGAAGACTGGTGGTACGTTAATTGAGATAGCACCTCTGTCCGTAGAGTCAGATCGCTACAAACACAGACTTGTAAGGTCTTGAACGTGTTTGCCTGCTCTGACACCAATTGAAAAAGCGGGGGTACAACAACCACACCCAATATTTCACTTAGCAATTTGTATGGACAAACTCCAATATACTTTCTAGAGAATCAACTAGACAGTCAGACTCAATCTAGATAAAACGTATATCAAAGAGTTTATATCTCAATCTCTCGATTTGATATATACTCAAGCAAATAGAAATCCGCGAGTCTTTATCAAATTCTAGAGAGATAACTTGGATGGTACCAAAGACCAATATATAAGTTTCAATCAATTTAAATCAACAACCAAAAGGTCGGATATTCTAATTGATTGATCAACGCACAACCTGTGATATTTCAATTATATAACAAAATATAATGCGGAAAAGAAATAACACAGACACCAGAATTTTGTTAACGAGGAAACCGCAAATGCAGAAAAACCTCGGGACCTAGTCCAGATTGAACACACACTGTATTAAGCCGCTACAGACACTATCCTACTACAAATTAACTCCGGTTTGGACTGTAGTTGAACCCCAATCAATCTCACACTGATCCAAGGTACATTTATGCTCATACGTCTCTGATCCCAGTAGGATGCTACGTACTTG
The DNA here is from genome assembly GCF_003573695.1 of Papaver somniferum. NCBI lineage: Eukaryota > Viridiplantae > Streptophyta > Magnoliopsida > Ranunculales > Papaveraceae > Papaver > Papaver somniferum. The sequence continues at coordinate 195,012,349 of NC_039364.1, read as the reverse complement.
ATTCCCTTAGCTGATCTCACCCACAACTAAGAGTTGCTACGACCCAAAGTCGAAGACTTTAATAAACAAATTTGTATCACACATAAAGGTCTACAGTAATAGATAAATCCGTCTCCCACGAATATACCTACAAGTTTTGTTCCGTCTTTTGATAAATCAAGGTGAACATGAAACAATTGATAACCCGAACTTATATTCCCGAAGAACAACCTAGTATTATCAATCACCTCACAATAATCTTAATTGACGCTGCAAAAAAAGATATTGCGGAATCACAAACGATGAGACGAAGTGTTTGTGATTACTTTTATATCTTGCCTACGGGAGATATCAATCTCAAGCCAATTATTACAATTGTACTCGTACGAAAGAAAAAACAAGATCAGATCACACAACTACAAGAATGTAGTATCGGTCTGGCTTCACAATCCCAATGAAGTCTTTAAGTCGTTAAACTGGTTTAGAAGAAGAAACCAAAGATTAAAGGAGCATCGACTCTTGATTAGCACAACTAGTATCACACAGAAGGTGTGGGGATTAGGTTTCCCAGTTTCTAGAGTTCTCCCTTATATAGTCTTTCAAATCAGGGTTTGCAATCAATGTTAGCTTGGTAACAAAGCATTCAATGTTCACCGTTAGATGAAAAAAGATTAGATTCAAGCTAATATCTTTCAACCGTTAGATCGAAAACTAGTTTGTTACACACAAATGAAATGCACGTTTCTAGGCTTGTGTAACCGTACCCAAACTTTTACATTTGTTGGCTAACAAATAGTCAACCAAATGGTTAGACATATGTTCACTTTCATATCAACAATATTCTTCTTCACCATAACTAGTTCAAGTGACTCAAATGAACTAGTTAGAGAGTTGTTCAATTGCAAGGAAATCTTGTGTAACTACACAAGACACAATCGAAGCAAAAACGATTTGATTCACTCGAATCGGTTCATGAACTATATAGCCACGGTTTGCAATTTGCATTCCTTAGTTTATATAAGAATAAGTTCACAAACATCGTTTTCAGATATAACCTAATCAAGTTTGCGGACTGGGCTCGCGGACTTAAGTTCCCGGACGGAGTTCACAAACTCTAGCAGAATTTCTCGAGTCGAGAACTTCCGCCAGTTCGCAGACTTAGCTCACGCCACTATTCCGGTTCTCTTGATCAACAAAGTTCGCAAACTTCGGTTCAAGGAATAAGGACTTATACATATACTTTCCACAACAATGCTTATATCCTCCAATGGTTATATAATCTAAACTCTCATTTCAATCATTGAAACATTTTTAGAGGACGTTGATATTCTATAGTTGTTATTCACAAACTATTTTTCATCAAAGTAAGTAATTTTCAAAGTGATTGAAACTTGTCATGACTTCCGTCACTAGGTAAAGATGAACTTGGCTAAAGAGAAAGCTTACCAGCACATATTTCGAGAAATAGATAGGCGAGATAAACTCGGCTCGAAATAACAAATGTGTATAATCTAAGTCTATATAGAAAAACGACTTTTGTCTCAAGATAGGAGATAAATAGACTTTTGAGTGATAGATAAGTTCACGTATCCACATACCTTTTAGTCGATGAAGATCCACCAGTTCCTTGATATGATGATTGCCATGGAGTTCTTGAGCTCAACTACACTTTCGATCCTAGTCCGAGACCTTAGCTATAGTAGACTAGAAATCAAGACTTATAGTTTTGATCAGTAACATTTACAAATATGCTTGAGATAGCAACGCATGCGAGTTCGACCGAGCAATGCTCTAACAAGAAGTATGTTTTAGTTATGCTAGTTATGTTAATGTTGCGGGTAAGAAAAGTTCAACAACCTAAAGTTGCGGGTAAGAAGTATGCTTTAGTTATGCTAGATGATTACACCAGATTTACTTGGGTAGCATTTCTAGCTCATAAGAATGAAACCCTTGATGAATTCAAGATTATTGTTAATAGAATCCAGAATGAACAAGGTCCAAACTAAATAAAATTAGAAGCGACCGTGAAACTCAATTCAAGGACACTAAGGTGTTTGAATTTTGTGACAAACTGGGGATTATTCAACAATACTCACCGCCCATTACTCCTCAAGCTAATGGAGTTGCAGAAAGAAAGAATAGGAACATTCAGGAAATGGCCAGGGTAATGCTCCATAACAAAAACTTACCTTTAAGGTTTTGGGGAGAAGCTGTTTTCACAGCATGTTATTTGATCAATCGTGTCTACCTACGGTCTAAAACCCTAAACACTCCTTATGAGTTGTGGTGCGGTAGAAAACCCAACTTACACTATCTCAGAGTGTTCGGAAGTAAGTGCTACATTCTAAAAGATCGAGAACATAGAGGGAAATTTGATACTAAAAGTGATAAAGGTATCTTTCTTGGCTATGCTTCTGATAGTCGTGGTTTTCGAGTGTTTAATCTCAGAACCCAAGTTATGATGGAATCTGCTAATGTTATCATTGATGATATTAGTAATTTTTATCATGATAATCCTTCTGCTGAATTGCCTCCAACTGAGACAATTGAGAAAGTCAAAGAAATCCCAGAATCAGTTGAAGTCGTCCCAACTATTACTGATCCTGATATTTCTAGCGACGATGAGAAGAGTACTGATCAGTATACTCCTGTTGAACAAGAACGTGTCCCTCCTCGACACCTCTTGGTTCAAAGGAATCATGATCCCAACAATATTATTGGAGGAAGAGATTCTACTGATAATACAAGAGGACAACTTCAAAAAATTTGCAAATTTGGTTGTTATCTTTCACAAGTAGAACCGAGAAATATTGACGAAGCTCTTAGCGACCCCTTTTTGGTGAATGTAATGCATGCAGAGTTAAATCAATTTCAAAGACAAGACGTATGGGAACTAGTACCTTGTCCCTCCAATATCAATATTGTTGGTACCAAATGGATATTTAATGTATGGGCTGTCGTAGGCTCAACAAATTAATAATCTTATTTCCACACATTTAACTGGTAATATAATGGAAATAAGGATCGTTCCCATGAAGAGCACTGAGTTTTAGTTGTCGAAGTGTCACAAAGGGGGGGTTTTGTTTTTAGATTGTGAACAAAATAAATAATCAAAGCAAATAAAGTTGTATTTGATCGTTGTCGTAGGCATCAAAAATAAATTACTTTCTCACTAATCAAAATATATAATATAGCAAGGGCAAGAAAGGATCGTTCCCACAGAGAAGCTTTTGTTGTTATAAAATTCAGTTTCTTAGTAACCAAGGGGGGAGATTTTTGTTTTAGCAAAACAATAAAAATAATTGAAAACAATAAAATATGAAAATAATCAATAAGAGGAAGATACTGGTCACGGGATAATATCATTCACAAACATGTATTTTCATCAATGACTGGAATTGATAATTTAATCTCTCATTTACTAAAAGTCCTAGGATACCTTGATCGCAAGTATACCCCGTTAATTCCCTGATTTTATCACAAACAACATTAAAAAATGCTATTGTGAAATCTACCTAGAAAGCAATCTAAAGTGTAAAAGCACAATTAAGTTTAACTCCCTAAGAGCAATAAGTTCTATGAAATAAGACTAATCAATGCAAACACAACGTGTAAAAGAACTAATTCGTTTTAACAAAGGTTATGATTCATATGTGACTAGTAGGATATATCACTACAAGCACTACTCACATTTATGCTACTTGTAATCAGGAATTATCACTTTTTCGTGTAATAACCCTAATCTAGCAATAAAGATGAAGACTAATCTAATTGATTCCGGACTCAACCAAACTAGCATTCCAATCATATAACAATATAAACCATGAATCATAAACAATAAAGTTGAGACAAAACTAATCCATTGATTTAAATATCATGCTTGAGAAATCAACTTTTATCCCATAACCAATAATAGTATTTAGTTACTCATAGATTTTGAGTTCATCGTAATCATAATCAAAAATAAATTGAAGAAGATGAAAAATAAACGAAAGCAAACCCTAGTCTCCGTTCTCCTCCAAACTCCAAGTAGAAAAATACGTAATAATCGAAAGAAGTAGAAAACTTTCTTTTTGTAGCTTTTCTTGTTTCCAAAACTAGGTCTTCAAAGCCCAAAGTCCAATAGAAAGAAGTCCACCAAGCCCATAATGTAGAAAATGGCCCAGTAAAATTCTTAGCCAAAAGATAGTCGCCGGAAAACTGGGTCACCGACCGGAACTTGGCCGGAAAAGTGTCTCAGGTGGCCGGCAAAGTCCACCCGGTCACCAGTCAACTAGTCAACTCGGTCAAGCTCAGTGAGTCAGGCGAGTCAACTCAGGTCAGACCAGTCAGAACCGAGTCAGGTCTGAATCATTCAAGCTAACTCAGCTGAATTAGTTTTAAGCCAAAGCTGTCAAGGCATGTGCTTATGCAACATTGCACATGCCATAACCTGCTGTTGCACCATCATTGTGCTTCAACATCAGTAATACCACCATTCTGTCACTCCATACTCCACCAGCAGCTTCGTCTCTTGCCATACTTCTGCCAAACTCCCAGCTGCTCCATTGCAGCTAACACTTCAAAGCCATCAGCTACCAGATCCATTGCACCATCACAGGCCACCTACAACATGGTTTAGATGCTTTAAGAATGCAACTCAGCTTCAGTGACCGCAACCACCAATTACCACCTGCAACTCTCTCTTTTAAAATCCAACAACAACACCAGTTCCCATATCTCAGCATCAGTTCTATGCCATAACTGCAAACCACCTGAACTGTATCTTCAATCACCCCTTATTTTCTTGTATCAAGCCATCACCATAATCATCCCTGAAGTTTAACATCACAGCAACCTGCAATGCCCTGCTACACTGCTGCCATGGTTGTCACTGCAATCCAACAATTCAACTCCACTTCTCACAGTTCAGTCTCCGACCCGGCAGCTCATTATCGGTATCAATGCATCACTAACAAAACTGCACCTGCAATCCTAGGAATAAATCTAGGTTGCATGCCATCCACCAGAACCATTCCATTGCTACCATATTGCAGATGCAATTACTAACTCAGCCACCAATTGCATCATATCAACAACCAGTTACAGACCCATAAATCTCAAGGTAACAACTTCTCAATTCTACTTTCTCTTCAACAGATACCACCACCAACACCATCACTTCCTTGTCTTATGTACCAACAACAAGATCTCAACCCCATTACTCACTTCACAACTCAACCACCATTTATAGCTCCCTCTTCAGTTTCATTACCACCTGCATCTTCCCTTCATCAGTGGCACCAGGTCTAACTCAACATCAATTTCTTTTCTCCCATTGGCTGCAACATCACCTGCAACAATCTCAGAAGCACTATCATTAACAGCCCAGCCTTCAACTGCTTCATAACATAGCAGCACCAGCACAATCCCAACAGCCATCTCCACACAACAACACTACTCAGTTTCACCATCTTCAGTTGCCAACATAGATTCAACTGCAAACCAAACCTTACCACCATACTATTCTTCATCTGACTTTCAACCCCATTTTCAGATCACATTTGAGTAGATCACCCATCTTCTCAAATGTGTTGTAACCTTTATTTCCCAACTGTACAGCCAAAAAACCCATGATTAACTTCATCAAATCAAACAAGAAACTTCAATAAAAGGAAACAGAACCCTAACTTTCTCGATCTGAATCAACCAAAATCGTTTCATAACCCTTCAATCGATCTGCAACTTCATGTAATAATCAACACAAATCAGCAATTCAAAACACCCATTTGTTAATTCTTCATAAATTGCCGATTTCTTCTCTCAACTTACACAGCAGCCTCCATTAATTCTTCAATCTCAGATCCCCTTTTCTGTGTTCATCATCTCTTCCACCAGCCGCAGCAAACCGAATCCTTCATCTCCTCTTCCTCTTCTGCAACCAGTATGCTTCTCTACCTCAAATTTCATCTCTGAATCTCTGAAATTAATTCATCTTGTCGATCTCTCTTACAGCATCCGCAACCATATTTTTTTTCCTCACTCATCTCTGAATTTCAGGTGAGTTGTAATGAGAAGAGAATCGATATAGGGTTGTGTAGTGAACTGGGATGGCTACTTGCACCCACTGATGATTCGAGCTACCCAGTAGTATCCCCTTAACCTGTGACTGGCTCCAGATAACACCTGTCTGTGAAATGACGATTCTGCCCTTTATGCTCCAAAAGAGTGCTTTCTTCCTTCTTTTGCTCCAAATGAGATTATTGCACCTAATAAACTCAAACTCACACATAAGATACATAATTCGCAATAAAAATAGAATAGAAAGCATAAACTATAGATATAAATGAAGGTGTTTATGACACCTATCAAATTCCCCCACACTTATACTTTGCTAGTCCTCGAGCAAATGAAACAAAACTTATTTTAAAGGATACAAATAACTCACATGAGGGTTTACTAGAGATATACCCACAAAACCTACATTTCCAACTTACTAGTTCTCCGTAATGATAGCATCCAACGCGCTAAGAAGACATAGAAATTCTGCACACTAGTCATAAGAAGTTAGACACATAAATGAACACAATCTCATACTTAAAAGTTGAGAGAATAGCCATCCCTTCTCGAAAGAAATTCGGGTTCGGAGTGATCAAAAGTCTCGACTCTGCCTCACAAGAAAGGGTTTTATGAAGTTGCTCTCAATAACAAATAGATTTTTATGGGTCACACATGTGTCCAGGTAGGATTGAAGAGAAAATCCTGCGACACGTTGAATGGTCGGACGGAAAAACCCTCCGAATTGTTTTGAAAACCCACATCTATTATAATTTTAAAAACCCATTTTTCTGACGATCTCTAGAAAAGGAAATCAACCACTTAACGAAGGTGGGAATATGCTTACTTACCTCGTTATCCGTTCGGCGTGCAGTTAGCACCACTCTCACAACATCCATAGAAACGTCTTCGGTCTTCAATCCTTGTCTTCATCTTCGTCTTCGATCTTCAACTCTTGATGATGAAATCTTGAACTTCGTAGAATCTTGAAAATGTGATTCTTTCCTCTAATTCCTTGTTGCTTGAAACCTCATTATGGATATTTCTTCTTCCATTGGCTTTATTGAATGAATACAAAACCAAAAACGAACTAAACAAACCAAAATATGATGCAAAGATATTTTTTTTCTCTTTTTTTTCACTTTTTTTTTAAACTTTTTTTTTAAACTTTTTTTTTTGAGATGCAAGATAAATAAAGTAAAAACAAAAACAAACAAAAATTTTTAACTAATGATGAAACTAATAAACTTTTCTCTTTTTTTTTTTAACAAGGGACCTAGTATAATGATGACCATGTCCTTTTTTTTGAGACAAGAGAAAATAAAATACAAATTAACAAATAAAAATAAAGATAAAATAAAATACAAAGGCCACGGTGTAAGTACTTTACCGCTCAATTCTTCACAACTTGTATGTCTCGATATCATAAACTTCTTGACTCTCATCTTGATAATATTCGCTCTCGTACAATAATCTTCAACTTGTAAAAATTCTGCTCCTTGTCTTGTTGCTATACTTAAAATATGAAATCTGCTCATTTCTGTACCATTGCTTGTAAACCTTAAACGTCTTCAACTTTCCTTCGAATTTGTGATGCTCCTCTTGTTAACGATGATGGTGTTTCTATGGACCTGTTAGTGTAGAGAGAGATAAAGTGGATGGTGCTAATTGCGAACAAGATTACAAGTGGTATGTAAGTTAGCAATTCGATGTCACTATTCATGATTGATAAAATAGCACTCAAGAGATCAAAATAGTGCTTCTATTGGTGGGAGGTTGGGTAACTCACCATTCCACCCGGAGTTTATGTATGGTGACACACACTCTAAAAGAACATATTTAGACAGGTACAAAGAAGTGAAGGTCGGTGCCTCTCATGTTGTAACATGGGTAGTCTACACTATAGCGGACCACTACTCTAATACCGAATTCAGTCTGCACCTCATTTTCCACTGGGATGGTTAAATCCAACTCTAACTCTCATACAAATAAGAAACCCAATCATGTTCTCTGTCATCTCTAAGTTCAGTCACTCTTATGAGAATCTCGATGTAATTTTAGCGACATGTATACTATGTGACTCTAAACTAACTACAAGTTGGAGCTTTTTATTCACTATTTTACACAAAAGTTGAAAATTTTCATGAAAAATTTACAATGCAAATGCTTAACCACTCCCCCACACTTAAACTTTACATTTTCCTCAATGTAAATTGAGTCATCCAAAGTAAGTGAAGGTGGGAAATTCTAACATGACATGTGACAAGAAATCAGAAAATATAAAACAAAACAAGACAAGAAAAAAACTAAAAACAAGACAAGAAAAAAAAAATAAGACAAGAAATACTCATCCTATGGGTTGCCTCCCATTTAGTGCTTGGTTTAAAGTCGTTAGCCCGACTATCTCCTTGCTTTCTATGTCTCCTCCAGATGGAGTGCATCCATAAAATTAGCTCCTTCCACTATTTCGGAAGTGAAATTCTCATTATATGGTTTCAACCGGTGCCCATTAACTTTAAGTTCCTTGCCTGCAGCTATGCTACGAATTTCTACTGCACCATGAGAAAACACATTAGTAACAATAAAAGGTCCAATCCAACGTGACCTTAATTTACACGGAAATAAATGCAAGCGAGAATTAAACAAAAGCACTTTCTGCCCAATGCAAAATTGTTTCCTAGAAATCATGTTATCATGAAATGCTTTCGTCTTTTCCTTGTAAATGCGCGAGCTTTCAAATGCATCATTGCGAAGCTCCTCTAGCTCTTGGAGTTGTAACTTCCTTTGTTTTACATCCCCATCCATCTCCATATTGCATCACTTAATAGCCCAAAACGCCTTATGTTCAATTTCAACGGGTAAATGACAAGGTTTACCATACACAAGCCTAAAGGGAGACATCCCGATAGGTGTCTTGTATGCGGTTCTATAAGCCCACAAAGCATCATTAAGTCGCATGCTCCAATCTTTCCTTATTGGATTCACCGTCTTCTCAAGAATGGATTTCACCTCCTAGTTAGAAACCTCGGCTTGTCCATTTGTTTGGGGATGATAAGGTGTTGCAATCTTGTGCGACACATTGTACTTCGTCAACAAGGTTTGTAAGATTCTGTTTTTGAAGTGAGAACCCCCATCGCTAATTATGGCTCTTGGAATTCCAAACCTTGCAAGATATTAGCTTGCACAAAATCTGAAACCACTTTAGAATCATTAGTTGGGGTGGCCTTAGCTTCCACCCATTTGGAGACATACTCAACAGCGAGTAAGATATAAAAATTCCCATGAGAGTTGACAAAAGGACCCATAAAATCAATACCCCATACATCGAAAACTTCAATAAATTGAATAAAAGTTTGTGGCATTTGATTTCGGGCACCTAGATTGCCTGTTATTTGGCACCTATCACAAGTTGTACAAAATATATATGCATCCTTGAACAGGGTTTGCCAATAGAAACCGCTTTCAAGTACCTTGTGAGCGGTTCTCTTACTCCCAAAATGTCCTCCGCAAGCATAAGAGTGACAAAAAGACAAGATAGAATTAAATTCAGATTCGGGAATGCACCTTCGTAATACTTGGTCGCTACCTTGTTTCCATAAGTATGGATCATCCCATATGTATTGGTTCCCTAACCTCTTAAGTTTGTCCCTCTCAGCACGAGACAAGTTCTTTGGGATTTTTTTAGACACCAAGTAATTGACAATATCGACATACCATGGTTCTCCAAAGGAAATTGAGAATAATTGCTCATCTGGGAAACTTTCACGCAATGGGATAGCTTCCTTGTCCACAGCAAGACGGCTCAAATGATCCGCAACGGTGTTCTCAATTCCTTTCTTGTCCTTGATTTCAATATCAAACTCTTGCAAGAGTAAGATCCATCGTATAAGCCTCGGTTTCGTTTCTTTCTTCATTAGCAAGTACCTAAGTGTTGCATGATCAGAAAAGACAACAACTTTTGTACCAATTAGATAGAGCAAAACTTTTCCAAAGCAAAAAAAATAGCTAACAACTCTCTTTCAATGGTTGTGTCGTTTTTTTTGGGCCTCATTTGACGTTCTAGAAGCATAATAAATACCATGAGGTATCTTCCCCACACGTTGCCCAAGCACCGCACCAACCGCATAGTCACTTTCATCACACATGAGCTCAAAAGGCTTGCTCCAATTCGGTGGTTTAATGATAGGGGCTGAAATCAAAAGTTCTTTCAAATGATTGAATGCCGCCATACACTTTTCATCAAAGTTAAAAACCACATCTTTTTGCAGTAAGTTGCAAAGTAGTGATGCAATCTTGGAAAAATACTTGATAAATCTACGATAAAAACCTGCATGACCAAGAAAAGAGTGTATGTCCCTCACCGTAGTGGGAGGGGTTAAAGCACGAATAAGGTCTATTTTAGATTTATCGACTTCCAAGCCTTTAGAAGATATTATATGGCCTAAAACTATGCCATGATTTACCATGAAAGTGGTTTTCTCTTGATCCTCCGGTGCTATCACAATCTGATTGAACCTGAATAGCCATCAAGGAAGCAATAGTAAAAGTTTCCAGCTAAACGTTCAAGCATTTGATCAATAAAAGGCAATGGAAAATGATCCTTCCTAGTGGTGGCATTCAATTTCCTGTAATCAATACAAACCTTCCAACCGGTTTGCACATGAGTTGGGACAACTTCATTCCTATCATTCTCCACCATCGTCACACCTGATTTCTTTGGTACTACTTGTACCGGGCTCACCCACTTACTATCGGATATGGGGTAGATAACACCCACGTACAAAAGCTTTAGTATATCCTTTTTCACAACTTTCATCATGGGAGGGTTCAAACGACGTTGCGCTTCCCTTGTAGGCTTTGCATCGTCCTCCAAACGGATTTTGTGCATACAAACGGCAGGGCTTATAACCTTGATATCAGCAATTGTCCATCCTATGGCCGTCTTGTACTTCCTTAGCACCCTTAGAAGTTTTTGCTCCTGTAATTCACTAAGCTTGTTAGAAACAATCACAGGTAAATCTTCCTTGTCACCCAAGTACAAGTATTTTAGGTGATCGGGAAGAGGTTTCAATTCTAACTTTGGAGATTTAACAATGGAAGGTATAAGCTTTTCATCACTGCAAGGTAAAGCAATAAAAGAGATATTATGAGTTTCCGAGCATCCTTGTAGTGAATTAAGATCACCAAGGCCTTCCTTGACTTCATTACCACACTCTACACCATTATCCATGGATGTAGTTAAAACAGTTTCCAAAGCATCATCACCATTCAATTCGAATACTTGTTGTGTCAATGTATCCATAACATCAATGAAGAAACAAGGGTGGGCATCGCTAGGATATCTCATCGTCTCGAAAATGTTGAAACGTATTGTTTCTCCATCAAACTCCATAGTTGGCGTTCCCTTGTCCACATCAATAATGGTTTTCGCCGTTTTCATGAAGGGACACCCAAGTAGCAATGGAAGAGACGAGTCCGGTGACCCTTCATTCATCTCTAACACACAAAAGTCAGCTGGAAATACCAATTGATTAACCTGCACAAGAACATCCTCAACAATACCCATTGAGTAAACATTAGAGCGATCGACTAATTGCAATACAATTCCAGCCTTTTTAAGAGGACCTAACTCAAGTGAATTGTACATAGATGCAGGCATAACATTAATGGATTCACCTAAATCCAATATAGCTTTGTTAAATGTGGTGTTACCAATTGTGACCGGAATGTCAAAGCTACCGGGATCCTTACATTTCAGTGGGAGTTTGTGTTATAAGATTGCCGAAGCATTCTTCCCCACACTTAGCACTTCATTACCTTTGAGCCTTTGCTTATTGGTACACAAGTCTTTCAATACCTTCGCATACTTGGGAACTTGCTTGATAGCATCAATGAGTGGTATGTTCACATGGATCTTTTAAGAACGTCTAAAATCTCTTTTTCTAGTTCCGCCTTCTTGGAACTTGCAAATCTGCGAGGAAAAGGTATAGGAGGAACATAAGTGGAAACCGGAGTTTTAGAGTTAGGAATAGGTACCTCGGGTGTTTGGGCAATTTCATCCCTCTTTTCCTCCAAAACCGGCTCCACGGGACTTCTTCTTTACCCAAATCAGTAACTTCGGGTTGCACAAGTTGTGTACCGCTTCTCAATGTAATAGCATTGACACCCTCTTTTGGGTTGATAGGTTTAGAAGGGAGTTTTCCACTATTTTGTACCTTCAACTTGTTTATATCAATCGCCATGGAGCCCATTTGTGTCTGCAACTCCTTGATAGCACTCTTAGTGTCTTGTTTACTTTCTTTAAACATGGTAGAAATGTCTTGCATAAAAATTTGAAGATTTGCATCGATATCGGAACCTTGATTTTGCATTGATTGTTGTGTTTGTGGTTACTGAAATTGTTGTTGTTGCGGTTGGAATTGTTGTTGTTGTGGTTGAAATCCACCCGAACGGTTGAAAGTAGGTTGTTGGACTGCACCTTGCTTGTTGGCATAACTGAAGTTGGGATGATCTCTCCATCCCAGATTGTAAGTGTTGGAGTAGGGATCATACCGTCTTTGCTGATTTGGAAAGACCACGCTAGCTTGCTCCAACTCTTCACCATATGAAGGTAAAATAACTGCAGTTATCTTTTCCATCATTTGCTCCATAGTATCCATTCTCTGATCACGGTGTGATGATGAATCCGTAACTTCATCCACTCGCCTAACCATTGGTTCACCTCTTGTGTAGAATTGTTGCGAGTTTGAAGCCATGCTTTCAATCAACTCGGTAGCTTGGGTCACCGTCTTGTTCACTAGAGCTCCACCGCCCGCTGCATCTAGAAGATATCTATCACTTGTTTGGAGGCCTTCATAAAAGTATTGGATTATCATAGCGTCACTGAATTGGTGGTGTGGACAGCTTGCCACCAATCTCTTGTATCGCTCCCAACATTCATACAAAGATTCTCCTACATGTTGCTTTATCCCACAAATGTCTTTGCGAATTTGAGTATCCTTTGATGCAGGAAAATACCTCTCTAGGAAAAGTTTCTTCAACCCGTTCCATGTAGTGACACTTCCGGAAGGCAAGTAATACAACCACTCCTTAGCATTGTCCGCAAAAGAAAACGGAAAAGCTTTCAACATTGCTCTATCCGCATTAGTCTCCGGTGGAAGCATAACCATGATAACGTTGTGGAAATCCATGAGATGCTTGTTTGGATCTTCATTCTTCATTCCATGAAACTTCGGCAACTCTCTAATCAACCACGGTTTGATCTCGAAGGTTGAGTTTGATTGAATACACCACCGTTGTGCATCAAGCCTATGAGAAGCCAAGTCCTTGAGTGTACGATTTGCATCACCCATTGCTTCTTCTTCTTCTTCAACTAGTGGTTCTTCTACGAATGGAACCTCTTGTTCTTCTTCTAGTTGTAACTCTTCTTCCACTTCTAACTCTTGTTCTTCCGTCATGTCTTAACTTGGTTGGAGTATTGTGCCTCTTCGAGTAGCTATCACGCACCTTGGATAGTTCCAATCTTTAGAAGCCAGGGATTAGGTACCAGAAAACAATTCTCGCAAACAAGTGAGAAACAAGACAAGAAAACAAAAAGCAAATATGAAAGCAGAAATGATGATAAGAAACTAAAAACTTAATAACAAGCCGTATGCCTCCTCGAAAGCGGCGCCAAAATTTGATCGTTATCGTAGGCGTCAAAAATAAATTTCTTTCTCACTACTCAAAGTATATAATATAGCAAGGGCAAGGAAGGATCGTTCCCACAGAGAGGTTTCTGTTGTTATAAAATTTAGTCTCTTAGTCACCAAGGGGGGAGATTTTTGTTTTAGCAAAACAATAAAAATAAAGCAATAAAATATGAAAATAATCAATAAGAGGAAGATATTGATCACGGGATAGTATTATTCACAAACATGTATTTTCATCAATGACTAGAATTGATGATTTAATCTCTCATTTACTAAAAGTCCTAGGATACCTTGATCGCAAGTATACCCCGTTAATTCCCTGATTTTATCACAAACAACATTAAAAGATGCTATTGTGAAATCTACCTAGAAAGCAACCTAAAGTGTAAAAGCACAATTAAGTTTAACTCCCTAAGAGCAATAATTTCTATAAAATAAGACTAATCAATGGAAACAAATGTATAAAAACACTAATTCGTTTTAACAAAGGTTATGATTCATATGTGACTAGTAGGATATATCACTACAAGCACTACTCACATTTATGCTACTTGTAATCAGGAATTATCACTTTTTTTGTATAATAACCCTAATCTAGCAATATAGATGAAGACTAATCTAATTGATTCCGGATTCAACCAAACAAGCATTCCAATCATATAACAATATAAACCATGAATCGTAAACAATAAAGTTGAGATAAAACTAATTCATTGATTTAAATATCATGCTTGAGAAATCAACTTTTATCGCATAACCAATAATAGTATTTAGTTACTCATAGCTTTTGAGTTCATCATAATCATAATCAAAAATAAATTTAAGAAGATGAAAAATAAACGAAAGTGAACCCTAGTCTCCGTTCTCCTCCAAACTCCAAGTAGAAAAATACGTGATAATCGAAAGAAGTAGAAAACTTTCTTTTTGTAGCTTTTGTTGTTTCCAAAACTAGGTCTTCAAAGCCCAAAGTCCAATAGAAAACATCTCAACCCCATTACTCACTTCTCAACTCAACCACCATTTGGAGCTCCCTCTTCAGTTTCATTACCACCTGCATCTGACCTTCACCAATGGCACCAGGTCTAACTCAACATCAGTTTCTTTTCTCCCATTGGCTGCAACATCACCTGCAACAATCTCAGAACCACTATCATTAGCAGCTCAGACTTCAACTGCTTCATAACACAGCAGCACCAGCACAATCCCAACAGCCATCTGCACACAATAGCACTACTCAGTTTCACAATCTTCAGTTGCCAATATAGATTCAACTGCAAACCAAACCTTACCACCATACTATTCTTCATATGACTTGCAACCCCATTCTCAGATCACCTCACAGTAGATCACCCATCTTCTTAAATGTGTTGTAACCTTTATTTCCCAACTGTACGACCACAAAACCCATGATTATCTTCATCAAATCAAACAAGAAACTTCAATCAAAGGAAACAGAACCCTAACTTTCTCGATCTGAATCAACCAAAATCGTTCCATAACCCTACAATCGATCTGCAACTTCATGTAATAATCAACACAAATCAGCAATTCAAAACACCCATTTGTTAATTCTTCATAAATTGTCGATTCCTTCTCTCAACTTACACAACAGCCTCCTTAATTCTTCAATCTCAGATCCCCTTTTCTGTGTTCATCATCTCTTCCACCAGCCGCAGCAAACCGAATCCTTCATCTCCTCTTCCTCTTCTGCAACCAGTATGCTTCTCTACCTCAAATTTCATCTCTGAATCTCTGAAATTAATTCATCTTCTCGATCTCTCTTACAACAGCCGCAGCCATTTTTTTTTCCTCACTCATCTCTGAATTTCAGGTGAATTGTAATGAGAAGAGAATCAATATAGGGTTGTGTAGTGAACTGGGATGGCTATTTGCACCCACTGATGATACGAGCCACCCAGTAGTAGCCCCTTAACATGTGACTGGCTCCAGATAACACCTTCCTGTGAAATGACGATTCTGCCCTTTATGCTCCAAAAGAGTGCTTTCTTCCTTCTTTTGCTCCAAATGAGTTCATTGCACCTAATAAACTCAAACTCACACATAAGATACATAATTCGAAAGAAAAATAACAAAGAAAGCATAAACTATAGATATAAATGAAGGTGTGTATGACACCTATCAAATTCCCCCACACTTAGACTTTGCTAGTCCTCGAGCAAATGAAACAAAACTTATTTTAAAGGATACAAACAAATCACACGAGGGTTTACAAGAGATATACCCACAAAACCTACATTTCCAGCTTACTAATTCTCCATAATAATAGCATCCAACGCTCTAAGAAGACATAGAAATTCTGCACACTAGTCATAAGAAGTTAGACACATAAATGAACACAATCTCATCCCTAAAAGTTGAGAGAGAAATAGCCATCCCTTCTCGAAAGAAATTTGTGTTCGGAGTGATCAAAAGTCTCGACTCTGCCTCACAAGAAAGGGTTTTATGAAGTTGATCTCAATAACTCATAGCTTTTTATGGGTCACACATGTGTCCAGGTAGGATTGAAGAGAAAATCCTGCGACACGTTGAATGGTAGGAAGGCAAACCCCTCTGAATTGTTTTGAAAACCCACATCTATTATAATTTTAAAAACCCATTTTTCTGACGATCTCTAGAAAAGGAAATCAACCACTTAACGAAGGTGGGAATATGCTTACTTACCTCGTTATCCGTTCGGCGTGCAGTTAGCACCACTCTCACATCATCCATAGAAACGTCTTCGGTCTTCAATCCTTGTCTTCATCTTCGTCTTCGGTCTTCAACTCTTGATGATGAAATCTTGAACTTCGTAGAATCTTGACAATGTGATTCTTTCCTCTAATTCCTTGTTGCTTGAACCTCATTATGGATATTTCTTCTTCCATTGGCTTTATTGAATGAATACAAAACCAAAAACGAACTAAACAAACCAAAATATGATGCAATTATTTTTTTTTTTTTTTTATTTTTTTTTTTTTTTGAATGCAAGATAAATAAATAAAAAAAAAAACAAAATAAAACTAATGATGAAAATAAAAATTTCTCTTTTTTTTTTTTCAAGGGACCTAGCATAATGATGACCATGTCCTTTTTTTTTTTGAGACAAGAGAAAATAAAATACAAATAAATAAAATAAAATAAATAAATACAAAGGCCATGGTGTAAGTACTTTACCGCTCGATTCTTCACAACTTGTATGTCTCGATATCATAAACTTCTTGACTCTCATCTTGATAATATTCGCTCTTACAATAGTCTTCAACTTGTAAAAATTCTGCTCCTTGTCTTGTTGCTATACTTAATCTGAAATCTGCTCATTTCTGTATTTGCTTGTAAACCTTAACGTCTTCAACTTTCCTTCGAATTTGTGATGCTCCTCTTGTTGATGATGATGGTGTTTCTATGGACCTGTTGGTGTAGAGAGAGATAAAGTGGATGGTGCTAACTGCGAACAAGATTACAAGTGGTATGTAAGTTAGCAATTCGATGTCACCATTCATGATTGATAAAATAGCACTCAAGAGATCAAAATAGTGCTTCTATTGGTGGGAGGTTGGGTAGCTCACCATTCTACCCGGAGTTTACGTACGGTGACACACACTCTAAAAGCACAATTTAGACAGGTACAAAGAATGAAGGTCGGTGCCTCTCATGATGTAACATGGGTAGTCTCCACTATAGGGGATCACAAATCTAATACCGAATTCAGTCTGCACCTCATTTGCCACTGGGATGGTTAAATCCAACTTTAACTCTCATACAAGTAAGAAACCCGATCATGTTCTCTGTCATCTCTAAGTTCAGTCACTCTTATGAGAATCTCGATGTAATCTTAGCGACATGTATACTATGTGACTCTAAACTAACCACAAGTTGGAGTTTTATTCACTATTTTACACAAAAGTTGAAAATTTGAAAATTTACAATGCAAATGCTTAACCACTCCCCCACACTTAAACTTTACATTGTCCTCAATGTAAATTGAGTCATCCAAAGTAAGTCAAGGTGGGAAATTCTAACATGATATGTGACAAGAAATCAGAAAAATAAAAACAAAACAAGACAAGAAAAACTAAAAACAAGACAAGAAAAAAAAAAAGACAAGAAATACTCATCCTATGGGTTGCCTCCCATTTAGCGCTTGGTTTAAAGTCGTCAGCCCGACTATCTCCTTGCTTTCTATGCCTCCTCCAGAGGGAGTGCATCCACAAATTAGCTCCTTCCACCACTTCGGAAGTGAAATTCTCATAATATGGTTTCAACCGGTGCCCATTAACTTTAAGTTCCTTGCCTGTAGCTATGCTACGAATTTCTACTGCACCATGAGAAAACACATTAGTAACAATAAAAGGTCCAATCCAACGTGACCTTAATTTACCCGGAAATAAATGCAAGCGAGAATTAAACAAAAGCACTTTCTGCCCAATGCAAAATTGTTTCCTAGAAATCATGTTATCATGAAATGCTTCGTCTTTTCCTTATAAATGCGCGAGCTTTCAAATGCATCATTGCGAAGCTCCTCTAGCTCTTGGAGTTGTAACTTCCTTTGCTTTCCAGCCCTCCATCTCCATATTGCATTGCTTAATAGCCCAAAACGCCTTATGCTCAATTTCAACGGGTAAATGACAAGGTTTACCATACACAAGCCTAAAGGGAGACATCCCGATAGGTGTCTTGTATGCGGTTCTATAAGCCCACAAAGCATCATTAAGTCGCATGCTCCAATCTTTCCTTGTTGGATTCACCGTCTTCTCTAGAATGGATTTCACCTCCCGGTTAGAAACCTCGGCTTGTACATTTGTTTGGGGATGATAAGGTGTTGCAATCTTGTACAACACATTGTACTTCTTCAACAAGGTTTGTAAGATCTTGTTTTTGAAGTGAGAACCCCCATCGCTAATTATGGCTCTTGGAATTCCAAACCTTGCAAAGATATTAGCTTGCACAAAATATGAAACCACTTTAGAATCATTAGTTGGGGTGGCCTTAGTTTCCACCCATTTGGAGACATAATCAACAGCGAGTAAGATATAAAATTCGCAAGAGAGTTGACAAAAGGACCTATAAAATCAATACCCCATATATCGAAAACTTCAATAAATTGAATAAAAGTTTGTGGCATTTGATTTCGGGCACCTAGATTTCCTGTTCTTTGGCACCTATCAGAAGTTGTACAAAATATATATGCATCCTTGAACAAGGTTGGCCAATAGAAACCGCTTTCAAGTACCTTGTGAGCGGTTCTCTTACTCCCAAAATGTCCTCCGCAAGCATAGGAGTGACAAAAAGACAAGATAGAATTAAATTCAGATTCGGGAACGCACATTCGTAATACTTGGTCACTACGTTGTTTCCATAAGTATGGATCATCCCATATGTATTGGTTCCCTAACCTCTTAAGTTTGTCCCTCTCAGCACGAGACAAGTTCTTTGGGATTTGTTTAGACACCAAGAAATTTACAATATCGGCATACCATGGTTCTCCAAAGGCAATTGAGAATAATTGCTCATCTGGGAAACTTTCACGCAATGGGATAGCTTCCTTGTCCACAGCAAGACGGCTTAAATGATCCGCAACGGTGTTCTCAATTCCTTTATTGTCCTTGATTTCAATATCAAACTCTTGCAAGAGTAAGATCCATCATATAAGCCTCAATTTCGCTTCTTTCTTCATTAGCAAGTACCTAAGTGCTGCATGATCAGAAAAGACAACAACTTTTGTACCAATTAGATAAGAGCGAAACTTTTCCAAAGCAAAAAAAATAGCTAACAACTATTTTTCAGTGGTTGTGTCGTTTTGTTGGGCCTCATTTAACGTTCTAGAAGCATAATAAATAGCATGAGGTATCTTCCCCACACGTTGCCCAAGCACCGCACCAACCGCATAGTCACTTGCATCACACATGAGCTCAAAAGGCTTGCTCCAATCCGGTGGTTTAATGATAGGGGCTGAAATCAAAAGTTCTTTCAAATGATTGAATGCCGCCATACACTTTTCATCAAATTTAAAAACCACATCTTTTTGCAATAAGTTGCAAAGTGGTGATGCTATCTTGGAAAAATCCTTGATAAATCTACGTTAAAAACCTGCATGACCAAGAAAAGAGCGTATCTCCCTCACCGTAGTGGGAGGGGTTAAAGCACGAATAAGGTCTATTTTAGATTTATCGACTTCCAAGCCTTTAGAAGATATTATATGGACTAAAACTATGCCATGATTTACCATGAAATGGCAATTCTCCCAATTAAGCACAAGATTTCTTTCAACACATCGTTCAAGGATTAGTGACAAGTTGTGCAAGCAAAGGTCAAATGAATCACCAAAGACACTAAAGTCATCCATAAACACTTCGATTATGTTTTCAACATATTCTGAAAAATACTTACCATACACCTTTGAAAGGTAGCTGGAGCATTGCACAAGCCAAAAGGCATCCTTATATAAGCAAAAGTACCGAAAGGACAAGTGAAAGTGGTTTTCTCTTGATCCTCCGGTGCTATCACAATCTGATTGTAACCTGAATATCCATCAAGGAAGCAATAGTAAGAGTGTCCAGCTAAACGTTCAAGCATTTGATCCTTCCTAGTGGTGGCATTCAATTTCCTGTAATCAATCCAAACCCTCCAACCGGTTTGCACACGAGTTAGGACAACTTCATTCTTATCATTCTCCACCACCGTCACACCTGATTTCTTTGGTACTACTTGTACCGGGCTCACCCACTTATTATCGGATATGGGGTAGATAACACCCACGTCCAAAAGCTTTAGTATCTCCTTTTTCACAACTTCTATCATGGGAGGGTTCAAACGACGTTGTGCTTCCCTTGTAGGCTTTGCATTGTCCTCCAAACGGATTTTGTGCATACAAACGGCAGGGCTTATAACCTTGATATCAGCAATTGTCCATCCTATGGCCGTCTTGTACTTCCTTAGCACCCTTAGAAGTTTTTGCTCCTGTAATTCACTAAGCTTGTTAGAAACAATCACAGGTAAATCTTCCTTGTCACCCAAGTACAAGTATTTTAGGTGATCGGGAAGAGGTTTCAATTCTAACTTTGGAGATTTAACAATGGAAGGTATAAGCTTTTCATCACTGCAAGGTAAAGAAATAAAAGAGATATTATGAGTTTCCGAGCATCCTTGTAGTGAATTAAGATCACCAAGGGCTTCCTTGACTTCATTACCACACTATACACCATTATCCATGGATGTAGTTAAAACAGTTTCCAAAGCATCATCACCATTCAATTCGAATACTTGTTGTGTCAATGTATCCATAACATCAATGGAGAAACAAGAGTGGACATCTCTAGGATATCTCATAGTCTCGAAAATGTTGAAACGTATTGTTTCTCCATCAAACTCCATAGTTGGCGTTCCCTTGTCCACATCAATAATGGTTTTCGTCGTTTTCATGAAGGGACGCCCAAGTAGCAATAGAAGAGACGAGTCCGGTGACCCTTCATTCATCTCTAACACACAAAAGTCAGCTGGAAATACCAATTGATTAACCTGCACAAGAACATCCTCAACAATACCCATTGAGTAAACATTAGAACGATCAGCTAATTGCAATACAATTCCAGCCTTTTTAAGAGGACCTAACTCAAGTGAATTGTACATAGATGCAGGCATAACATTAACGGATGCACCTAAATCCAACATAGATTTGTTAAATGTGGTGTTACCAATTGTGACCGGAATGTCAAATCTACCGCGATCCTTACATTTCAGTGGGAGTTTGTGTTGTAAGATTGCCGAAGCATTCTCCCCCACACTTAGCACTTTATTACCTTTGAGCCTTTGCTTATTGGTACATAAGTCTTTCAATACCTTCGCATACTTGGGAACTTGCTTGATAGCATCAATGAGTGGTATGTTCACATGGATCTTTTAAGAACGTCTAAAATCTCCTTTTCTAGTTCCGCCTTCTTGGAACTTGCAAATCTGCGAGGAAAAGGTATAGGAGGAACATAAGTGGAAACCGGAGTTTTAGAGTTAGGAATAGGTACCTCGGGTGTTTGGGCAATTTCATCCCTCTTTTCCTCCAAAACCGGCTCCACGGGGACTTCTTCTTTACCCAAATCAGTAACTTCGGGTTGCACAAGTTGTGTACCGCTTCTCAATGTAATAGCATTGACACCCTCTTTTGGGTTGATAGGTTGAGAAGGGAGTTTTCCACTATTTTGTACCTTCAACTTGTTTATATCAATCGCCATGGAGCCCATTTGTGTCTGCAACTCATTGATAGCACTCTTAGTTTCTTGTTGACTTTCTTTAAACATGGTAGAAATGTCTTGCATAAAAGTTGAAGCTTTGCATCGATATCGGAACCTTGATTTTGCATTGATTGTTGTGTTTATGGTTGCTGAAATTGTTGTTGTTGTGGTTGAAATCCACCCGAACGGTTGAAAGTAGGTTGTTGGACCGCACCTTGCTTGTTGGCATAACTGAAGTTGGGATGATCTCTCCATCCCGGATTGTAAGTGTTGGAGTAGGGATCATACCGTCTTTGCTGATTTGGAAAGACCGCGCTAGCTTGCTCCAACTCTTCACCATATGAAGGTAAAATAACTGCAGCCATCTTTTCCATCATTTGCTCCATATTATCCATTCTCTGATCACGGTGTGATGATGAATCCGTAACTTCATGCACTCGGCTAACCATTGGTTCACCTCTTGTGTAGAATTGTTGCGAGTTTGCAGCCATGCTTTCAATCAACTCGGTAGCTTGGGCCACCGTCTTGTTCACTAGAGCTCCACCGCCCACTGCATCCAGAAGATATCTATCACTTGTTTGGAGGCCTTCATAAAAGTGTTTTATCATAGCGTCACTGAATTGGTGGTGTGGACAGCTTGCCACCAATCTCTTGTATCGCTCCCAACATTCATACAAAGATTCTCCTACATGTTGCTTTATCCCACAAATGTCTTTGCGAATTTGAGTAGCCTTTGATGCAGGAAAATACCTCTCTAGGAAATGTTTCTTCAACCCGTTCCATGTAGTGACACTTCCGGAAGGCAAGTAATACAACCACTCCTTAGCATTGTCCGTAAAAGAAAACGAAAAAGCTTTCAACATTGCTCCATCCGCATTAGTCTCCAGTGGAAGCATAACCATGATAACGTTGTGGAAATCCATGAGATTCTTGTTTGGATCTTCATTCGTCATTCCATGAAACTTCGGCAACTCTCTAATCAACGCCGGTTTGATCTCGAAGGTTGAGTTTGTTTGAATACACCACCGTTGTGCATCAAGCCTATGAGAAGCCAAGTCCTTGAGTGTACGATTTGCATCACTCATTGCTTCTTCTTCTTCTTCAACTAGTGGTTCTTCTACGAATGGAACCTCTTTTTCTTCTTCTAGTTGTGCCTCTTCAAGTAGCTATCCCGCACCTTGGGTAGTTCCAATCTTTAGAAGCCAGGGATTAGGTACCTGAAAACAATTCTCGCAAACAAGTGAGAAACAAGACAAGAAAACAAAAAGCAAATATGAAATCAGAAATGATGATAAGAAACTAAAAACTTAATAACAAGCCGTATGCCTCCCCGGCAGCGGCGCCAAAATTTGATCGCTATCGTAGGCGTCAAAAATAAATTTCTTTCTCACTACTCAAAATATATAATATAGCAAGGGCAAGAAAGGATCGTTCCCACAGAGAGGCTTTTGTTGTTATAAAATTTAGTTTCTTAGTAACCAAGGGGGGAGATTTTTGTTTTAGCAAAACAATAAAAATAATTGAAAGCAATAAAATATGAAAATAATCAATAAGAGGAAGATATTGGTCACGGGATAGTATTATTCACAAACATGTATTTTCATCAATGACTAGAATTGATAATTTAATCTCTCATTTACTAAAAGTCCTAGGATACCTTAATCGCAAGTATACCCCGTTAATTCCCTGATTTTATCACAAACAACATTAAAAGATGTTATTGTGAAATCTACCTAGAAAGCAACCTAAAGTTTAAAAGCAGAATTAAGTTTAACTACCTAAGAGCAATAAGTTCATTGAAATAAGACTAATCAATGCAAACAAACGTGTAAAAGCACTAATTCGTTTTAACAAAGGTTATGATTCATATGTGACTAGTAGGATATATCACTACAAGCACGACTCACATTTATGCTACTTGTAATCAGGAATTATCACTTTTTTCGTATAATAACCCTAATCTAGCATTAGAGATGAAGACTAATCTAATTGATTCCGGACTCAACCAAACAAGCATTCCAATCATATAACAATATAAACCATGAATCGTAAACAATAAAGTTGAGACAAAACTAATCCATTGATTTAAATATCATGCTTGAGAAATCGACTTTTATCGCATAACCAATAATAGTATTTAGTTACTCATAGCTTTTGAGTTCATCATAATCATAATCAAAAATAAATTTAAGATGAAAAATAAACGAAAACAAATCCTAGTCTCCGTTCTCCTCCAAACTCCAAGTAGAAAAATACGTGATAATCGAAAGAAGTAGAAAACTTTCTTTTTGTAGCTTTTGTTGTTTCTAAAACTAGGTCTTCAAAGCCCAAAGTCCAATAGAAATAAGTCCACCAAGCCCATAATGTAGAAAATGGCCCAGTAAAATTCTTAGCCAAAAAATAGTCGCCGGAAAACTGGGTCACATGCCGGAACTTTGCCGGAAAAGTGTCTCAAGTGACCAGAAAAGTCCACCCGGTTACCGGTCAACGAGTCAACTCGGTCAAGCTCAGTGAGTCAGGCGAGTCAACTCAGGTCAGACCAGTCAGAACCGAGTCAGGTCTGAATCATTCAAGCTAACTCAGCTGAATTAGTTTTAAGCCAAAGCTGTCAAGGCATGTGCCTTTGCAACATTTCACATTCCATAACCTGCTGTTGCACCATCATTGTGCTTCATCATCAGTAATACCACTATTCTGTCACTCCATACTCCACCAGCAGCTTCGTCTCTTGCCATACTTCTGCCACACTCCCAGCTGCTCCATTGCAGCCAACACTTCAAATCCATCAGCTACCAGATTCATTGCACCATCACAGGCCACCTACAACATGGTTTAGATGCTATAGGACTTCAACTCAACTTCAGTGACCGCAACCACCAATTATCACCTGCAACTCTCTCTTTTAAAATCCAACAACAACACCAGTTCCCATATCTCAACATCAGTTTTATGCCATAACTGCAAACCACCTGAACTGTAGCTTCAATCACCCCTTATTTTCTTGTATCAATCCATCACCACAATCATCCCTGAAGTTTAACATCACAGCAACCTGCAATGCCCTGTTACACTGCTGCCATATTAGTCACTGCAATCCAACAATTCATCTCCACTTCTCACAGTTCAATCTCCGACCCGGCAGCTCATTACCTGTTTCAATGCATCACTATTAAAACTGCACCTGCAATCCTAGGCATACATCTAGGTTACATGCCATCCACCAGAACCATTCCATTGCTACCATATTGCAGCTGCAATTACTAACTCAGACACCACTTGCATCAGATCAAAAACCAGTTACATACCCATAAATCTCAAGGTAACAACTTCTCAATTCCACTTTTTCTTCAACAGATACCACCACCACCACCATCACTTCCTTGTATTATGCACCAACAACAACATCTCAACCCCATTACTCACTTCACAATTCATCCACCATTTGTAGCTCCCTCTTCAGTTTCATTACCACCTGCATCTGACCTTCACCAATGGCACCTGGTCTAACTCAGCATCAGTTTCTTTTCTCCCATTGGCTGCAACATCACCTGCAACAATCTCAGAACCACTATCATTAGCAGCTCAGCCTTCAACTGCTTCATAACACATCAGCACCAGCACAATCCCAACATCCATCTCCACACAACAACACTACTCAGTTTCACCATATTCAGTTGCCAAAATAGATTCAACTGCAAACCAAACCTTACCACCATACTATTCTTCATCTGACTTGCAACCCCATTCTCAGATCACCTCACAGTAGCTCACCCATCTTCTCAAATGTGTTGTAACCTTTATTTCCCAACTGTACGGCCACAAAACCCATGATTATCTTCATCAAATCAAACAAGAACTTCAATCAAAGGAAACAAAACCCTAACTTTCTCGATCGGAATCAACCAAAATCGTTCCATAACCCTTCAATCGATCTACAACTTCATGTAATAATCAACACAAATCAGCAATCAAAACACCCATTTGTTTATTCTTCATAAATTGTTGATTCCTTCTCTCAACTTACACATCAGCCTCCATTAATTTTTCAATCTCAGATCCCCTTTTCTGTGTTAATCATCTCTTCCACCAGCCGCAGCAAACCGAATCCTTCATCTCCTCTTCCTCTTCTGCAACCAGTATGCTTCTCTACCTCAAATTTCATCTCTGAATCTCTGAAATTAATTCATCTTGTCGATCTCTCTTACAGTAGCCGCAGCCATTTTTTTTTTTCCTCACTCATCTCTGAGTTTCAGGTGAGTTGTAATGAGAAGAGAATCGATATAGGGTTGTGTAGTAAACTGGGATGGCTATTTGCACCCACTGATGATACGAGCCACCCAGTAGTATCCCCTTAACCTATGTCTGGCTCCAGATAACACCTGCCTATGAAATGACGATTCTGCCCTTTATGCTCCAAAAGAGTGCTTTCTTCCTTCTTTTGCTCCAAATGAGTTCATTGCACCTAATAAACTCAAGCTCACACATAAGATACATAATTCGCAAGAAAAATAGAAAAAAAAGCATAAAATATAGATATAAATGAAGGTGTTTATGACACCTATCAGTATTGTAATCAATAGAGAGAGATATGATCGAGGAATCCTTCTTCGTATATAAACCGTCAATGAGTTATTATAATTGCCTACTCATCGTTAATCATAGATTAATATAATAACTCAAATCTTGTTTACATCTTATAATTCATCCTCAATCAATAGGTGTTTAGCTACTCATGGATGTAGAAACATCCATGATATACATATGAGAAAAGTAAAGAGATAACGTTACGATTGAGAATCGCTACGAAACCCTAGATTTGATATTTCTCCTCTCCAAGACTTACAATTTCGTGACCTAATGATATGATATCATTTTACATAACCTAACACCTTTTTATAGGTTTACATTGCTTGGTCTTCACGTATTTAGTTCGGTTCAAGAACACGACCCAAAATAATGAAATAACGTTCCCAAACGTGCCCTTAGGCCTTCCAAAGAGTTTATACACGTTTTACCACTTGCTAGGTATGCGTACCCGTACGCATACCTCAAATTCCAGCAGAAATTTTCGGAACTAGGGTATGCGTACCCGTACGCGTACCCTAGGGTATTCGGTATTCAATAAAAACTCGTTTTGGCCACAATTTCTTCGTCCGAACTCGGAATGACCTCATTATTTTTGCATTCTTTTTATCTTTCAATTATCTTCAAGATGGTTATGAGAAATCCTTAATTTGAATGAGTTAATCTCGGTCTTTGGCCTGAGTCTTGATTTTGAGCGTTTTGCTCCTTTTCGTCGCACTTCTTCCACTTCTCTTGGACTTGGGCACTTGGATACTTGGAATACTTCTATTCTTAGATCTTTTCAGCACTTTGTATCTCCTTTTTGGATGATTCACCTATTAGAAGCAAATAAGAGAAAACAATAGTAGTAATACGAAAATATGCAAGAATAATAGCTAAAACAAGTATGGAATGGACACTAAAATCATATGAATTATGCACTTATCAAATTCCCGCACACTTAGATTTTTATAGTCCTCGATAAAACTAAATAAAACTAATCCTAAATAAAACAACTCCATGTCATGAGGATACGATTAATCTTAGCATGAATAACAGGCCTTTAAACCCCGAGGTGTCCCTAGTGGACGAGTTATAGTCTCGTGAGGGCTTACAAGAGGTATACCCACAAAACCTACTCCAATTTCTCGCCTTGGAAGAATCTCTAAGGATAGACACGAAGTAGAAAGCCAAATAATTAGCTTGCATATGTTCTTTAGCTGCAAACATCCCACATACATTCCAGTCATCACACATAAGCAATTATTTACATGAGACATTCAACCTGATTGCAAAACTCTACTAAGATAGTCATCATACTTGTTGCAACGTTTATCACAACATTCGCATACTGAAATCACATGGATAGATAAGAAAATGGAAATAGAAAAATGAAGTGTGCAAATGTTGACTAAAGTGAAAGATGTTACCCACAATACCTACATGAATGTCGTCAAAGGATTCAATTTATAGCGCAATAGTTGAGAGAAGCACTCATTTAACTTTACCACATGATTAGATACTCTAAGCGCATGTTTCCTTTTCAGCAAGTATGTGATAGTTTCCTTGGATCCTGCGTTCCACGCTTGCTTAGGCAACGGAGACAGGGACGACGTTTCACACATACTGCCATCCAAGCATCAAGAATCTCATCAATAGTCTTTTTGACTTGCTATATAATGATGATATGGTTTTTGTTTTCATCGACTATGATTAATCCGCAATTCCGGACCTATCATTTATTATTGTCGATAAACGAAGAGGAGCCTTATTTATTTATTTATTTTCTGGCTCACTCTTTATGAGTGTTAGACAATTGTCTATGGGGATTTCAAATACTCGACCAATGATTACCTTGCTACAACATCCACGGTAGTATCAGGATCCCACCAAATCACTTTAGAGAAACATATAACTGCAAAAATAAAAAGGAAGTGATTCAGTAATGATTAATTGCGAGGATAAATCTTTCAAACGACTACCATATCTTAGTTTCACAATCAATTATGAACGTATATATAATTAGAGATTGTAGAACGATAAAGTGGAACTCAATCTATAGTCGTACGAACTGTTTCAACCTTAAAAGGTTTAGAGTGTCATCCTAAGTAGCTCATAATTAACTCCAAAATATGAAGTCTCAAGAATGCAAGAAATCAAAGAGTATTATTATTATGTGTATATGAAAATAGTATGATACTAAATGCTCCCCTACACTTAAACTCAACATTGTCCTCAATGTTCAAAATCGAAAATTCTGATTTCTGACATAACATCCTAAAAAACTTGAAAACTGTACCAATGGGTAGGGAATTAGCAAAAAAATTCTAAACTAAAGTTTTTCGCCTACGTCGTTTCTATAAAGTTTCAAAAGGGCACAGTATTTCGATAAATGATCTGACTTTTATGGCCTCCGTACTGACTGACATGCAATCTGAAAAAGTTCTGTAAAAATTCCGAAACTCAAATGTCCGGGTCTATCGCTCCAACTTAACAGGATCCAAATTAATATTTTCTTTTTGGAAAAGAAGGATGAGTCTGTCCTATTTAAAATTTGGGGTCAACCACTCAAATCAGACTTCGTATGAATTATCGAGAGTTATTTTCGTGACAAGTGCGCAGTCAGAATTTTCTGACGAGAATTCGTCAAAACTTTCATTATAGATACATGACTTGTAAAATCTAAGATTGGAATGCAAGATATGATATGAAAAACTAAGAAAACTAAAAACAAAAGGGATAGAGATACAAAACCGATGGGTTGCCTCCCATTTAGCGCTTAGTTTAATGTCCTCAGCCCGACTTGGCATTCCTGTCAATTACTCCTCCAGGGGGAGATAATCATGAAATCATTGCACATCCATATCCACATAAGCAATGCTTTCATAATATGGCTTCAATCTATGTCCGTTCACCTTTAAATTTGTTCCATCTCTAAGACTAGAAATTTCAATTGTGCCATGAGAATAAACATTAGTAACAACATATGGTCCAATCCATCTGGACCTTAGTTTATCAGGCAATAGTTTAAGACGAGAATAAAATAAAAGAACTTTTTTCCCCACAAAAAAATTCTTTCGAGAAATCATCTTGTAATAGAAAAGCTTCGTCTTTTCCTTGTATATACGAGAACTATCGTAAGCATCATTACGTATCTCCTCTAGCTCATTGATTTGTAACTTCCTTTGTTTCCCCGCATTGTCATAATCCATGTTGCACATTTTTATCGCCCAATATGCCTTGTGTTCAAGTTCAATCGGAAGATGACAAGCTTTTCCATAGACCAACCGATATGGAGACATACCAATCGGTGTTTTGTACGCCGTTCTATATGCCCATAATGCATCATTAAGCCTATAACTCCAATCTTAAAGTGTAGTGTTTACGGTTTTCTTAAGAATGGATTTAATCTCACGGTTTAATATTTCGGCTTGCCCACTAGTTTGTGGGTGATATGGTGTACCAACCTTATGTGTTATGTTGTACTTCTTGAGTAAAGCATGGAAGTATTTCTGAAAATGTGAGCCTCCGTCACTGATAACCACTCTTGGTGTACCATGTCTAGAGAAAATGTATTCCTTCACAAACTCACAAACAACTTGAGAATCATTAGTAGGGGTGGCTTTAGCTTCCACCCATTTTGAAACATAATCCACAACAAGAAATATATAAAATTTTCCATAAGAATTGACAAAAGGACCCATAAAATCAATTCCCCACACATCAAATACTTCAACAACAAGAATTGGTGTGAGTGGCATTTGATTTCGAGCACCTAAATTGCATGTTCTTTGACATCTATTACAAGATTTGCAAAAAAAATATATGCATCCTCAAATAGGGTAGGCCAATAAAATCCACTTTCAAGTACTTTGAAAGCGGTGCGTTTAGAAGCAAAGTGACCACCACATGCATAAGTATGACAAAACGTAAGAATAGATTGAATTTCAGAATTAGGTACGCACCTGCGGATGATTTGATCAGAACCATATTTCCACAAGTAGGGCTCATCCCACACATACTGCTTGGCTATTTTCTTAAGCTTAAGCTTTTGAAAATTAGACATTGTACGAGGTACTTGTCTTGTAACCAAATAGTTCACTATATCCGCGTACCAAGGTGTTGAATCTTCAATTGAGAAAAGTTGTTTGTATGGAAAACGATCTTGTAAAGGAAGTTCTTCTTCGGAAACAACAAGTCTACTAAGATGATCAGCAACAGTATTTTCAACACCTCTTTTATCCTTCATTTCATAATCAAATTCTTGCAATAGCAGAATCCACCGTATAAGTCTTGGCTTAGCTTCTTTCTTCTTTAATAGGTACCTAAGTGCTGAATGATAAGAATATACATCCACTTTTGAACCCACTAAATAGGATCTAAATTTTTCTAGTGCAAACACTATAGCCAAAAATTCTTTCTCGGTGGTAGAATAGTTGATTTTTGCATCGTTTAGGGTCCTAGATGCATAATAAATCACATGATACAGCTTGTCTAATATTTGACCCAAAACGGCTCCAACTGCATAGTCACTTGCATCACACATTAATTCAAATGGTACACTCCAATCCAGTGACTTGATAATTGGTGCAGTTGTCAACAATTCTTTCAATTTATCAAAGGCATCTTTGCACTCCTTGTTGAAGTCAAAAATAACCTCTTTTTTCAATAATTTGCACATCGTCATTGAGATTTTGGAGAAATCCTTGATAAACCGCCTGTAAAAACCTGCATGACCAAGAAAAGAACCAATCTCCCTCACCGAAGTGGGATATTGTAAGTTTCTTATTAAGTATATCTTTGCTTTGTCAACTTCAAGCCCTCGAGAGGACACAATGTAACCTAGCACTATATCATGGTTTACCATAAAGTGGCATTTCTCCCAATTAAGAACAAGATTAGTGTTTATGCATCTTTTAAGCACAAGTTAAAGATTTTGTAAACAAATATAAAATGAATCACCATAAACACTAAAATCATCCATAAATACCTCAATGATGCATTCTACATAGTCAGAAAATATACTAACCATACACCTCTGAAAAGTGGCAGGTGCATTGCAAAGACCAAACGACATCCATCTATAGGCAAACGTACCAAAAGGACAAGTGAAAGTAGTCTTCTCTTAATCTTCCGGTGCAATGACAATCTGATTGTACCACGAATAACCGTCCAAAAAGCAATAATGTGAATGTCTCGCTAACCTCTCTAACATCTGATCAATGAAAGGCAAAGAAAAATGATCCTTTCGGGTTGCAGCATTAAGCTTTCTGTATTTTATGCACACTCTCCATCCAGTTTGAACTCTTGTAGGAACAAGGTCATCATCTTGATTTCTAACAACAGTGACACCTGCTTTCTTAGACACCACTTGAACTGGGCTAACCCATTTGATGTCAGAAATCGGGTAAATCACCCCCACACTTAGTAATTTGAGGATCTCTTTCTTCACGACCTCCATCATTGGGGGCTAAGCCTATGTTGAGCATCACAAACTGGCTTAAAATCATCTTGCATTAGGATTCTATGCATGCACATGGATGGACTAATGCCTTTGATATCAGAAATTGTCCAACCAATAGCCGTTTTGTGCTCTTTCAGAACCCTAAGGAGACGTTCTTCTTGTATTGGGGTGAGGTTCTTTGCAATGATCACCAGAAGTTCTTATTTATCACCCAAGTACGCGTACTTTATGTGGTCTGGAAGCGGCTTCAGTTCTAGTTTCGGTGCCTGCACAATAGAAGGTAAAGGAACCTCATTAGTTATGGGTAAAGAAATATAAGAAATATTACCTGTTTTTGCTTCTTGTAGTGTCGTTAAAGCACCACACATCTCCACAAGTTCTTTGGATAACTTAACATCCAGGTTCGGTTGTCCATGAACATCCAGATCAATGATATTCCGTAGCACAACGCCAAGTTCATCTTCAACATTCAAATCAAACATTTGTTGCGCTAACGAACCAATAACATCAATAAAGAAAGCGGAGTGAACATCACTAGGATAACGCATGGTTTCAAAGATATTGAACCGTATGATTTCCTTATCAAATTACATAGTGAGTGCACCACTATCAAAATCAATCTTCATTTTTGCAGTCTTTATGAACGGTCTCCCAAGAAGTAACGAAGTATATGAACAATTATCTCCATTGTGCATATCCACAATGTAGAAATCAACCGGAAAGATTAACTGATTCACTTGGACTAACACGTCCTCCACGACTCCCTTAGGATATATATTGGCCAACTGAATAGTGATCTTTGCCTCTTTTAAAGGTCCGAGATTCAAAGAATCATAAACATCGGCTGACATAACACTTATGGAAGCTCCAAAATCAAGCAAAGCACGCTCGAATCGTCGGTTACCAATGGTAACAGGAACTGTGAATCCACCAGGATCTTCACACTTTGTAGGCATCTTCTTAAGTAACATAGTTGTAGCACTTTCGCGCACCTGAGTAATATCATTAGCAATCAACCTATCCTTCCTTGTACACAAATCCTTCAAAACCTTGGAATACCTGGGTACGGTTCTGATGGCCTCAATAAATGGAATTTTGATATGTATCTTGTTGAAAATGTCCATGATCTCCTTGTCTTGGGCTTGCTTCTTCGACTTGGCAAAACGGCTAGGGAAAGGAGGTGGTATGGTAAAAGTGGGAACCGTGTCCTTAGGTTGGCCGTTTGCGGTTGGCTTTTATTTTGGGACAGTTTCCTCCACTACTTCCTTTTCGATGTCGTTACTAACCTCTTTTTGTTGATGTGGCTCTTCAGTTTGTCTCCCACTTCTTAGAGTTACTGCATTAATGTGTTCTCTTGGGTCCACAAAAAGTTGTGATGGGAGTGTTGTTGATGCATGAGCCTTCACAAGATTCATATCAGTTGCCAATTTCCCCACTTGGGTCTGCAAATCTCTAATAGCATTATCAGTTTTTAATTGATTCCGTTCGGCTTTTTGTATGAATTGATCAGTTTTCTGCATGAATTGATCAGTTTTCTGCTGACTTTGTTGAAACATAGATGAAAGACCTTGCATCATGGTAATCATCTTCTCAGAGGCGTCCTACTTTGGAGCTTGCTGTTGTGGTTGGAATTGTTGTCGAAAACCACCTTGTCTTGCATATGAATTAAGAACGG
The DNA here is from genome assembly GCF_003573695.1 of Papaver somniferum. Classification (NCBI taxonomy): domain Eukaryota; kingdom Viridiplantae; phylum Streptophyta; class Magnoliopsida; order Ranunculales; family Papaveraceae; genus Papaver; species Papaver somniferum. The sequence continues at coordinate 194,978,719 of NC_039364.1, read as the reverse complement.
CATCTTGCTTGTTGGCATAACTGAAATTGGGATGATCTTTCCAACCATGGTTATAAGTATTAGAATAGGGATCATACCTTGTCCTCTGATTCAGAAATATAACATTTACCTCGGCTTCATCTTCGTGTGGCGGAGCAATTACTGAAGCTATACGATGAATCGCCTTTTCAATGGTGCTTAACAGGTGCTCTGTATTTGAAGAATCTCCAATCTCGCTCACTCTTCTAACATTTGAGTCGTGCCTTGTATAAAATTGTTGTGCATTTGAGGCCATACTCTCAATTAAACAAGTTGCTTGCGAGATTGTCTTCTCAGTAAGTGAAGCACCAGCAGCTGCATCAATCAAATTCCGTTGATCTGGAAGTAATCCTTCGTAAAAATATTGAATGATGAGTGTTGTAGATATATTATGGTGAGGGAAACTCGCCACCAACTTTTTGTACCTATCCTAGTATTCATAAAGAGATTCCCCAGTAATATGAAGAATACCACTAATCTCTTTACGAACAGAGGCTGCCTTAGAAGCAGGAAAATACTTCTCTAAAATAGCTTTTTCATCTCTGCCCATGTTGTAATACTCCCTGGAGGAAGGTAATACAACCATTCTTCCACTGAATCTATTAAAGAGAATTGGAAAGCTTGCAACAATGTTCTATCACTGTCTTCGGTACTTTGCCTAAGACTCGTCATCTTTTGTTGAAATTGTCAAAGATGACGATTCAGATCCTCGCCTGAAAGTCCCTTGAACTTTGGTAGATGATGAAGTACATTCAACTTCATCTCCACTAGATTAGTGATTGTAATACACAGTGGTTGTGAATCTAAGCATGGAGATGTCAACTCCCGCAGCTTCCTCTCCACAAGTGGAGGTGGTGGAGGATTTGTACCGTCGTTCACCATTGTTGATGTAGAAGGTTCTTCTTGCGTTTGATGACGTGCTTGTAGTATTGTTCCTCTACGATTTTGAATTCTGCACCTCTGGTATTCCCAGTCTTTAGGTAAAGGCTCTTCCTCACAATCGCTCTTTCTGATGCTGCCAGAGATTAAGTACCTGAAAACAAAAATCTAGAAAACGAAATTAAAAAAAAAACTAAAAAGAAATTCTAAAAAAAAGATTAAAACTAATAAAAAATAACAACTAAAGCTACCGACTGCTCCCCGGTAGCGGCGCCAAAATTTGTATGGGCTGTCGTAGGCTCAACAAATTAATAATCTTATTTCCACACAATTAATTGGTAATATAATGGAAGTAAGGATCGTTCCCACGAAGAGCAGTGAGTTTTAGTTGTCGAAGTGTCACAAAGGGGTTTTTTTTTTTTAGATTGTGAACAAAATAAATAATGAAAACAAATAAAGTTGTATTGTAATCAATAGAGAGAGATATGATCGAGGAATCCTTCTTCATATATAACCGTCAATGAGTTATTATAGTTGCCTACTCGTCGTTAAACATAGATTAATATAATAACTCAAATCTTATTTACAACTTAGAATTCATCCTCAGTCAATAGGTGTTTAGCTACTCATGGATGTAGAAACATCCATGATATACATATGAGAAAAGTAAAGAGATAACGTTATGATTGAGAATCACTCTGAAACCCTAGCTTTGATATTTATCCTCTCAAGACTTAAAATTTCGTGACCTAATGATATGATATTATTTTAATAACCTAACACCTTTTTATAGGTTTACATTGCTTGGTCTTCACGTATTTAGTTCGGTTCAAGAACCAGGCCCAAAATAATGAAATAACGTTCCCAAACGTGCCCTTAGGCCTTCCAAGGAGTTTATACACGTTTTCCCACTTGCTAGGTATGCGTACCCGTACGCATACCTCAAATTCCAGCAGAAAATTTCGGAACTAGGGTATGCGTACCTGTACGCGTACCCTAGGGTCTTCGGTATTCAATAAAAACTCGTTTTGACCACAACTTCTTCGTCTGAACTCGGAATGACCTCATTCTTTTTGAATTCTTTTTATCTTTTAATTATTTTCAAGATGGTGATGATAAATCCTTAATTTGAATGATTTAATGTTGGTCTTTGGCCTGAGTCTTGAATTTGAGCGTTTTGCTCCTTTTCGTCGCACTTCTTCCACTTCTCTTGGACTTGGGCACTTGGATACTTGGAATACTTCTCTTCTTAGCTCTTTTTAGCACTTTGTAGCTCCTTTTTGGATGATTCACCTATTAGAGATAAATAAGAGAAAACAATAGTAATAATACGAAAATATGTAAGAATAATAGCTAAAACAAGTATGGAATGGACACTAAAATCATATGAATTATGCACTTATCATTTAAGAATAAGTCTGATGATTTTGAACAATTGTCAGAAATAAAGCCAGACTTGCGCTCAAGGATATTCACAGATTGAGGGTATCGACTTTGACGAAACATTTGCCCTTGTGGCACGCCTTGAGTCCATTCGTTTGTGATTAGCTCATGCTTGTTTTCTTAAGGTTAAGCTGTTCTGAAAATGCGGGGGTACAACAACCACACCCAAAAAATTCGTTTGGCAATCTGAGAGGACTTACTCTAATATACTTTCAAGAGAATCAACTAGACAATCAGACTCAATCTTGAGAAAAGTATATCAAAGAGTTATATCTCTATTTCTCAATTCTATCTGCAATCAAACAAATAGGAATTTGCGAGCCCGATTGAATATAAGAAATAACTTGGACGGTATCAAAAACCAATATCCAAGTTTCAATCAATTTAATCAACAACCAAGGTTGGATTCCTAATTGATTGAACTTACGCACAACCTGTGATATTTCAATTATAAAGATAAACAATATAATGCGGAAAAGAAATAACACAGACACCAGAAATTTTGTTAACGAGGAAACCGCAAATGCAGAAAATTCCCGGGACCTAGTCCAGAATAAACACACACTGATTATAAGTTGTTACACCAATTTCCTACTACCTATTCGGACTAGATGTAATACCTGCTTCAGCACTAATAAAACTCCTAACACAACGCTGATTGTCTTTAAGAATTCTTCTCGTAAATCTTCTAGCAGAACCCAATGCTCTCTTTAGAAGATACAACAACATGTTTGATATGATTCAATCTTTTGTTTGCACAAAACACCGATTTGATTTCCCTTTAGATGTAAATCAAGGTTTTGGAAATCTTGTGTTTATTTTGATAAAAACAATTACTAGGTAAAAGTAATATCAAACAAACTTGTAGATTAGGGATTATTATACTCTTCAATAAAGGAAGACAAACCTAATGATTCTACAACAATAACAACTAGAATAAATCTAGAGATATCTTGTTTAAAACTTCTTAAGGTTTTTTACGAGATACCTTAATCGAAGTTTTCTTTCTAGCTTACGATTTCGACTAACAAGTGTTGGTATACGATCGGAAACTGAAATCTATCAAAACCTAAGGTTTATGATCAACAATTCTTGAATGGTTTATATCAGAAGAGAAAACCTTAGAATAAACAAGAGGTGAAAAACCTAGATTACAAGTTGTGTAATCAATCACGAAGATTAAACCCAACTTGGCTTTGTGATTTCCAATACAAAGACTTTTATCTCACTCTTGTTCACGAAAAACAAAATACATGGAAAACAACCTTATGAGCTTACACCAATTTTCCAAAGGGGATGAAAAACGTGTAGCACTCACGAACCCTTTATTTATAGTGAAAGATAGCTTGAAAGCTAAGCAAAGCTATTTTCCTTTTTCAAGACTCTCCTAAATTTGGGAGTCTTTCCTAAGTTACAACTCTTGCCAAAATAATTAAATAAATAATTAATTAGCAAATATTGTGTTGATGTGAATAAATCACATTTTAACTTAGGCAGGAATTAAGAGTTATCACAAACACTTTAATATGGTAATCAAATATGTTTGGATTAATAGCCATCTTGACTAGATAAGGAAACATCACCAATTTGACTAAAAAAGACTTCTAGTCACTTAATTTGGCCCAAGTCCGTGAACCGTTACAAGCAGTCCATGGATTGTTTCCTACTAACGAACTTTAACAATTACAACAACACTTATAATTTTTTACTTTAATAAATCACTCATAACTTCATCGTTATAACTCGGAGTTGAGTGATTCTTGGCTCGTTGAATTCGTAAGCTCATTCACTATAACATGAGAACCTTTCCATGGATAAAGGTTATTGTCACAAAAGTCGTGGCTCAAATAACCTCGAGTATATATACATAAATGTACATTTACCGTCATAGGAATTGTTCCATAGAGTGAGCTTGTTTGGATAGATTAGAAAGGTATAATTGAACAAGAATCCAAATGAAATCAATTTCCACATACCTTTGTTGATGAAGTCCTTGTTGGTGTCTTCTTGTAATCTCCAGTCTTCATCCTTAAGAGTAGTTTTTCTTGGACCTAATCTAGTCCGAAACTATCTTTAGTATACCAAATCAAGAATGCATTTTGGCAACTAAAATTGACAACTAACTTGACATACCAATGCTAGTGGGTTCAACAGAGCAATGCTCTAACATGTTCCAAATGGATATAAAATTTGCGTTCCTAAACGGAAATTTAAAGGAAGAGGTCTATGTCGCTCAACCTAAGGGTTCTGAAAATCCTGATTTCCCAGATCATGTCCTTAAGCTTAACAAGGCATTATATGGGTTAAAACAAGCACCTCTTGCCTGGTTCAAAAAAAATAACTACTTCTCTTCTTAGGAAAGATTTTTCGAGAGGCGGAGCTGATAAAACCTTGTTTACCAAATGGAGTGGGAAAGATGTTGTCATTGTTCAAGTCTATGGAGATGACTAGGGCTTAGCCCGTGCCGTAACGGCACGGGAAAGGATATGTATTTCAAATGGCTTCTCTTAAATGTAGTCCACATTTTTATTAAACATAGCCCAAAAAATTAAGCTAAAATGAAAAATCAAATTTATCAAACATGTCTTAATCTTTTTATTAATAATTCTACTTCTTCCCCAAAATCAAAATATAAACCCTAACTTTTTCTTTTTAAGATCCCAACTAAATCATACTTCAATTTATTTTTAATTGTTCTCTCATTATCTTACAAATTTCCCAATTATAAATCATAATTTTTACTTTTCCCCTAAAACAATCTAAAACAAACTTTAAACATTTGGAAAGATAACACCTTTTTTCTAAAATGGCGTTATTTTTCCTAAATCATGATTGTAGTAATATCAATTGAGGTTATATATCCTAATTATTCCCTTAAAATTTCTCCACAATAATATCAATCGAAAACGAAATGAAATCAATTAAAGTTTTGATTCTTTTCCAAAAAAACAATTTTCTAAAACTCCGTAAGCACTATTATTCTATAAAAAAAATATAAGATTATGTTCTTTTCTCCCGATCATGATTACATTAGATTGAGTATTCTTAAAAATCTTACGTAACTTTAATTATGAAAATTATATAATTAACTTTATTTTATTTTTTTGATATAGGGATCTAATAATTTATTTTGGGCTATATATGAAAATTGTGTTCAATTTTATGAGTTATGTTAATAATTATAAGAATCTGTTTGGTTAGATTAATGACTTATTTTATGTGGGTTATAGTTAATAAAAGCATGGGTTATATTTAAGAGAAGCTTTTCAAATATATCCATCAGGTCATACATATTATAACTGTTGGTGAAAAATTGTTCCAGTCGATCCAAGTCTAAATGTTTTTGAGGTGTTGGTGAATAAACATGTCATTAGCCTCAAATCTTTAAATATTATGTGCGTAAGTCGTACAATTCTTTAGGACAAACATAGTTAATCGTTAACCAATTCCTCAAATTCTTATGGGCCTATGGGTAATAGAACACTACTTCGTTCACTTCTTCGAAACAAAGTAGTGTCCTTACTTCGAAAAGAAACAAATTATAAAAGGTCGTTCACCAAATTTGCAACAAAACTGAAAACGCAAAATTACTTCAAAATCAATCAGATTAATATTACAAAATCTGTTAGATTAATCTTCAAAATTTGTTTATTCATTTTCCTAAAGTTTAATAATCTGTAATTTTTGGTCCATTTCGTTTCTTATCTACTTATCTTCTCTCCTTACCTATTACCATGGACTATTTCTCAAGCACGCATAATCACATGAAGTCGAGGAGAAATGGCAGAAACAGAAATCATGACAAAATGAAATCAATTACAATTGATTCGCGTATAGCCTTGTATAGGATCAATTTTTTTTATAGGTTTCATCTTCTTTCCTGCCCCGACCCGAAAAATCTTAAAACCACAGCTGTTGATTTATCTTCTCCTTAGAATAATCTGGCCTTCAATATTTATTTATATTTTAAAAAATTAAAGAAAAAAATTAAAAATTAATATCAAATAAAAAAAATTAACCATGGGAAAATAAATAATTTATCTACCTTAGGACGCCTTCTAATCCCACTACCACTATTTCTTTCATCACCACCACCATTATCGTCATCACTCAACCATTCTCACCAACACCCACCATTATTATCCCCACCGCTGATCCACCACCCCCACCCACCATCACAACCACCATTAATGCCTGCTGATTTAATATAAAATAAATTTATTATGTATTGTATTAATAAAAATATATTTATTTAATTAATGAAATAAACATTTTATTATGAAATATATCAATAGAACATTTATTATTGAAAGTTAATTAAGCTAATCATTTTACAGCCGTAGATTTAGTTTTTCCAAGAATGAATCCAGAGTGTCCTTTATCTTGCGTAAATTTTCTATCAATCCGATTAATCTTACAAAAGCTGTTAGCTTCAGGAATTATTTTTCAAGGATGAATATTCACCTGAAGTTACACAGATTTGATATAAATTATTCCAAATTTACACAGATTTGTGTTTATTTATTTTCCTAAAGTTTCATAATTCGTAATTCTTGATCCATTTCATTTTTTATCTACTTATCTTCTCTCTTTACCTAGTACCATGAACTATTTCTCAAGCATGCATAATCACATGAAGTCGAGAACAAACGGCAGAAACAGAAATCATGACAAAAAATGGGAATAGAAAGAGATATGAGAAACTCAATTACAATTACAATTGATTGGCGTGTAGCCTTGACCCGACCCGACAAATCTTAAAACCACTATTGATTTATCTTCTCCCTAGAAAAATGTGGCCTTTATATTTATTTTGATACAAAAAAAAACCAAGGGTAACAAAATAATTTCTCTACCTTAGGACACCTATCTCATCCCACTACAACTACTTCTTACACCACCTCCACCATTAATGTCATCACTCCATCATTCTCACCAATACCCACCACCATATCCCCACTGCCGATCCACCACCCCCACCCACCATCCCAACCACCATTAATGCCTACTGATTTAATATAAAATAAACTTATTATGTAATGTATAATGAAAATATGTTTATTTTATTAATTGGAGAAACATTTATTATGAAATATCAATAGAATATTTATTATTGAAATTTAATTGAACTGATCATTTTACAGTCGTAGATTTAACTTTCCCAAGAATGAATCCAGAGCGTCATTTATCTTGACTAAGTTATCTAAACTCTATTTTATAAGCTGGTTTATAATTTCACCTGTGTCATAACAGCACGACCTCTAAAGTAAGTAAAAGAAGAATTATGTCAATTTTGACCCTTGTCATTTTCTTGTTGGCTCTATATATAGTGACAATTTGTTTCAATGGTTTTTTGAGAATTGCTAGGTTGACCGTAATAGGTGTCTCGAAGAAACCACCGAGTGAAACATGTAATGGGACCAACTGAAAACCTTTACTATCCCAATTAGAAGATTCATAACCCTATCATCATTAAATTTTTCTCAGGTTGTTTTTAGGGCAAATTACGGTCAGCCAGTACAATTTTTTTTCTTAATCAACTTATTTTCACATAGAGTAAGAATTCCCCACTACCTGACTACCATACTGACCACCTACACTACCACCACCAGAACTGCCCATCACCACTACCTCATTACCATCATTACCGGCTCCATGGACCACCACCCACAAATACTACCCAATTGACGAGGAAATTTTGTTAACGAGGAAACCGCAAATGCATAAAAACCCCGGGACCTAGTCCAGATTGAACACCACACAGTATTAAGCCGCTACAGACACTAGCCTACTATAAACTAACTTCGGTCTGGACTGTAGTTGAACCCTAATCAATATCACACTGATTCAAGGTACAGTTGCAATCCTTACGTCTCTGATCCCAGCAGGATACTACACACTTGATTCCCTTAGCTGATCTCACCCACAACCAAGAGTTGCTACGACCCAAAGTCGAAGACTTCAATAAACAGATATGTATCACACAGAAAAGTCTACGATGATAGATAAATCTGTCTCCCACAGATAAACCTACAAGTTTTGTTTCGTCTTTTGATAAATCAAGGTGAACAAGAACCAATTGATAAACCAGACTTATATTCCCGAAGAACAACCTAGTATTATCAATCACCTCTAAATCATATGGTAGCGAAACTAGATATTGTGGAATCACAGACGATGAGACGAAGATGTTTGTGATTTCTTTTTATCTTTCCCTATCGGAGATATAATCTCAAGTCAATTATTTCAGTTGAACTCGTACGATAGAAAATGGAAAGATCAGATCGCTCAACTACAAGAGAAGTAGTTTCGTCTGGCTTCACAATCCCAATGAAGTCTTTAAGTCGTTAACCCACAGGGTCTCGAGAAGAAACCTACGGTTAAAGGAGAATCGACTCTAGCAAAACCAACTAGTATCACACATGAGGTGTGGGGATTAGTTTTTCCAGTTGCTAGATGTCTCCCTTATATGGTTTTCAAATCAGGGTTTGCAATCTTAGTTACCTTGGTAACAAAGCATTCAATATTCACCGTTAGATGAAAAATCTGACTTATCCAAGCTAATATCTTTCAACCGTTAGATCAAAACTTAGCTTGTCTCACACACAAATGAAATGTATTCATTTAGGTTTGAATAACCGTACCTAAACGTGTACATTGGGTTGGTTCACAAATAGTTAAACAATGCTTAGCCATATGAGCACTTTCATATTAACCGTATTCATCTTTCTCATAATTAGTTCAAATGACTCATAAGAACTAGTTCAAGAGTTGTTCAATTGCTTAGTCTTTATTCATAGAAACAATTGAAACAAAATCGGTTTCACTTGAATTAATTCATGAACAGTATAGCCACGGTTTGCAAAGATTGCATTCCTTATTTATTTATTGTTTTAAGTTCATGAAACTACAAATTTGAGAATTAACCAGCTTGGATATGCATATCTTAGCTACCGGATTTGAGTTTACAAACTCAGCAGAAATTTTCGGCTCGAAAACTTCCGTGGGTACGCGTACTAAGGTGACTGGTTTTCACTTTGCAAACTTCACAAACTACAGCAGAAATTTTCGGTATGAAAACTTCTGCCAGTACGTGTATGCGTACGCGTACCTAACCTGTCTCCTTCACCAATACCGCATGCACACATATGCACGCACTTGGTTTTCGGCACATGGATTTATACACTAATGTGCGAACACATTATATATGCTTATATCCATAGTTGGTTATCTCAACTCTACATTTCAATCATTGAAACATTCTTCTATAATGTTATAATAGGCGTTAGACAAAAAGAATCAACTATCGTCATCAAAGCTATTTTCAAGATTGAAACGTCATCATGACTTTCGTCACGGGTAAAGATGAAAGTGGTTAAAGCAAAAGCTTACCAACACATATTTCCAGAAAAATATACGCGAGTAAACTTGGCTCGAAATATAAAATGTATATGTATGAAAACTATCATAGTTATACGACTTTTGTCTCAAGAGTAGGAGATAGAGTAGATAGACTTTTAAGTGACAGATGAGTTCAAGTCTCCACATACCTTTTGGTCGGATGAAGTTCCACTGGTTCCTTGAGTAGTTCTTCGTCTTCGTAAGATAATCGCCATGGAGTCTTGAGCTCAACTATACCTAACTATCCTAGACCGAGACTTAGTCATAAGTAAACTAGAAATCAAGACATACAGTTTTGATCACTAACATTGACAAACATGCTTGAGATAGCAACGCATGCGAGTTCGACCGAGCAATGCTCTAAAAATCTCCCCCTTTGTCTATTTTAGTGACAAAACTATCAATACATATGGATTACAAAATAGATAAAATTTTTGTAGCTTCTCGTCCACATGCTTGATCTCCTTGGTGCTTCAACATTACTCGAAAACTTCGTCTTTTCCAAGTACTCCCATGATTCCATAGATGTTCAATTCAACATCATAGTTGTTGAAGTTCCGTAGCCATAACAATGAGAAAACAAAAGCTCTCGATCATTGTAATACAGTGTCATAGTATTATTACACAACATCAAAGTTCTTATATCACAACTTCGACAACAATACTATGGTGAATTGTATCACTCCCCCTTAGTCAATACTTTCGTCTCAACATAAGAACCACTCCCCCTTACATAATGACCCGTAAAACACGTAAATCATATGTATTTGTAGTGTGAACTACATATTAATTCTCCCCTTTTTTGTCAATAAAATTGGCAAAGGTACGAAAACGGGATCCTAATGAAATTTCCACGAAGACGCTTCAAGACCAAAGAAAAGTACATATCAACTTATTTAGATGCAATCATAAAGCCGAAGTTAAATGCATTCATCAAGGAGTTTATAAAGATACAAGATAACCCCTAAATAATTCCACAGCCGCACTTATATGGAAATTAAGCGCAAGTTCGAAAGAACTCTCCCCCATTTGATGTCATTCCCGAAATAACAACAAGAGCGACCTTACTTTTACAAGAAAAGAAGGATTTTATTGGACACCAAAAACCATAATGAAATGATTTTCTATATCCAAAATTCTCAATTAAACTAACCACAAGTAAACCCATGATTAATTTAATCGGAATACTCAATCAAATTAAACACAAGAGTGATCAATTTAATTGAACATGCTCGACATAAGAGAACTTACGGAGCTACGACTATGTTAACCATAAAGGAATGATCAACTCAATCGTTTTATGCTCAACACAAGAAATCCTTATGGAGCATTGCAGTATACACATAAAATATGGATCAGGGAAAGATCAATACTGCGGCATATACAAGGATTCATTCTATTTTCCATCACTATTTGCATAATGACATACAATAAACGTAATCCTTGTAAACAAAAGATTTTAACCTATCTTTCATCAATAAATGACATAATAGGCTTAACTTTTGGTTGCCACGTTTCGGACATGAGCAGCTAGCTAGGGAGATTTTTTGTCTCTTTATTTTCTTTTCAAAACCAAATCCTGGAAACAAGTTTTATTTCTTCTCTTACCTTGTTATTTCACCATTTTTCTTCCCCACATTCTACTGATTTTCAAGACAAACCTCAAACAAAAAGAAAGGTTATTGGTTTTCAAGTGCAAATTCTAGATCAACCCACACTCCAAATTTAGCTGAATTTGGGTTCTACAAAGGTAGGGGTTTCTTTCGATTCTTTCAAATGATGTTTTCTTCATTCTCCTTATACTGCACATGATTAATTCTTCTGCGATTATGACGATTAATACGAATCATAAATGGGTATTTTATATGCTTGTAATTTCTAAATTTTAATTAATTTTGTTGATGAATTTATTTCAAATTTTTCATGCTTTTGATGAGTTAGCACAACATGAAAGTTTGGCTTGAAGTTTTGCATTCGATGTGATTAATCTCTGCTACATGTTTGAAAATGCTTTCCAGTTTTCCTTAAAGATTACATGGGTCTGCAGTCAATTAAGTTTTGATTATTATTTTCAATTTGTGAAGTTTAGTTTTCCAAAATCGCCCATTACCTGTTTGAGAAAATGACCCAATGAATTTACTCTTTTATTTTAATTTAATGCATGTTAATCTTTGTACAAATCTGATTTTGGAAAGACAAAAAAATGTTTGGTAGACAGCTGGGTATTGTTTCCCATAATAAATTTAAGTATTTTTTAAATTTCTAAACTTACCCTGACCTATTTGCTAAAATGCTTCAATGAGCTATGTTTTGGAAACATTGAATGCAAACTGAATTCTTAACAGATTTATTTTGTTTTCTTATTTTATGTTAGTCAGGGGTAAATGAGTTACAATCAAACGTCGCTTAAGTTTTAACCTTTGTCCTCATTGCTTCTGTACATATTCCCACTCCTCTTAATCTTTGTTTTATGATTAAATTGCACCCCAAATGAAACTTAATTTACTTGGTTGACTACTTAGTCTTGCAAACTGTTTTTAAATGAGTTAGTGCTACCCTTTTGGTCATCTATGAAATCCCACTTCATGTCCTTATTTGAATTCCATTAATCCTACAGATGTCCTGTTATTTGATTTTCGAGATGTTCCACTCAAGTTTACAAATTGTGATAGTGAATTGGAATTTTTGTATTTGTTGCTTGATTACAGCTCTTGTTATGACATTTGCACGACCTTGTATTTTCTAGTTGGATTGAGTTTCTCTTCTATAAGTTTGATGCATGAATTTCCTTATTGATTTCCAGAAAGTATGACCTTGCTGCTTATAACTTGCATAAATGAGATTTCTGTTCACAGTTAAGCTTTTGGTTTTTGTAGTTGTCTTCCTATCCTGGAATGTACTTGTGAATGTTACAATTAATCGTGTACGCAAAGATAGAAAGCAAGACGACTCTACTTTAGAAATGTCAGGCCCATGGGGGCCCCCCACTTACGAGTGGCAACCCGGAAGACTGTTAGCTGTAACGGTAGCTGGTATCTGACTACCCTGACATCGGCGCTGGCCAAAACAATAGTAGAGTCACTTAAGTCGATAGACAACTCTTTAATTTCGTTATGAATTTCAATTGTGGAAAGCTTTTGTACATTATTTTTAGCTGCTGCTCATGTCCATTTCTTTATATTTCGTGCAAGTACGTCATAATACTTGTGGTGTATTTTTAACGCTATGAAAGTTAGTATTTTGTTAAGCTTATGATGATATCATATATCACGGGGCTGCTGGTGTGGCTTGCTTTACAAATATCCATGTCTATTTTTCTTGTCGTTCTTTTTGGATACTACCTTGTTTTTGATGTGTATAGTGGCTATTTATTTTGCAATGAAATGATATGTTTGGATTAAGTTTGTAAAGTTTAAGGTATGTTTAGATTCGGTGTATATAGAACCTCTTTTGGAACTTACAATTCTTGGAACGTTAATGTATTAGCATGCTTCAATATATGCAAGTTAATTTCTTTTTTTGGATTTGTTTTCTTCTCATGTATGTTTGGCTTGTCTCCCTACTGTTAAAAGAGGTGTACAAGCGTCCATTAACTTTGCCCAAGTCTATGAGGAGACTGCTTAATATGTTTTCTCTTTACGTATTTTCCTTCCCATTTTTGGTTTGAAATTAAGTAATACTAGTGGTGAGATTTTTGTTAGGATTTCATTTTTATCAATTTGAATTCACGTTGCAAGCCACCTTATATGTACTACTGAATTATGTTTGAACTTCCAGTCGTGCATTTTCACATTTTCACCATTATTTGAGTAACATCGTGAGTGCCTGTTTAAAATAAATGGACCCATTTGGACACGTCCTGTTTTAAACTTTTCGAACTAAATCTCTGCTTGTATACTCATTTCCACATTTGCTAGAAATGCCAATGGCCTTTTTGAGCTTTCTAACCCCTGGACCTAACTAGACTAGTCCAGAAATGCTATCTTTCTTAAGATTTAAAAACTTGACAAGACTTCTTTGTGCTTGATTTTTCTTTACTGTTTCATTTTTATTTTCGAGTGACGTACCGGAAGTTTGGCTCTGCTAGTCGGGTTGAAAATCAACCCGTTAGAGGGTAAATTTGTTGGTCCGTTACAGTTTGGTATCAGAGCCCATGTTCCGATTTACCGGGACAGTGTTTGGTTTTCTTGTTTGATTAAGTCATTTGTTTTTGTCATTTTGTTTTGGAGATTTTGGGAAAGCCACAAACCGTGATATACATATCATTCTCTGTGTTAGTAATGAACATTACTAACAATTATAAATCTGACGCATGTTCTGTTTTGAAGATATCGTCGTGCTGTGAGAAATTTTTAGCCTCAAGCTTCATCCATAGGATTCCCAAGCTCCGTACGTAAGGAAGAAAAAGTTCTAAGTGGAAGAGCTGCGCGCCTTAAGAACCTTTGGAACAACTGGTAAGTTCAATGTTGACTACAGCAAGTGAAGTTAGAGACCGTAGGCAGTCGAATACTGATATAAACTTGAAGGAATTCAAGAAAATTGTCTGAAATGACTGAATATCTAGTGAGACGGAGGATTCTCTCAAACCAGAGAAGTGGTTGATTGGTATTGATAAGGAGTTCGATACCATGAAAGTACCAGAGGAGAAGAGGTTTTGGCTTGCATTGAGGTAGGGGTTTTCTTCTAAATTTAAATTTTCTTTACAAATCCTTTCTGCCCTATTTTGATTTGAGTGTATGCTTTTCTCTCTTCTATTTGTTGTTAATGTCTTTTATCTCCATGTCCTGGTAAATTTCAGATTACCTCCGGGTTTAAAAATTTCTGGTCAGTGTGTAATTTTTGAACGATATAAGCAATTTTGTGAAGGCTAAATGGATTTGCGGTAATTTAAGTTCAGTTTCCATTATAAATTTAAATGAAAGTTGAACTGATTTTCTTTTAAACTAGCCATGCATTTTATGTTTGCTAAAATTACCCAATGAGCTGCTTCTTCAAAATGCGGTTTGAGTTCATGAACAGATTGATCAATATTGCAAGATTTAAACTTCAATTTGACGTTGGTCAGCAGTAAATTTTTACAACCAAAATGTCACTTTTAAACTTAGCATTTGTCTTTGTTACCTGTCCTGTATACAATTGAAAGTTTTTTATGAACGTCTTTGTTTTATGATGTCTTAGTATTATTGAGAAACTGAAGCTTAGTTGGTTACCTAACTCTTCATTTTACTGTATCCCTTGTTTTACTTACCCCTTACTAGTACTTGTGCCGAAAGAAATATTGGCTTACAAATGGAGTTTCATTCTTGTTTTTGATGTTTTATGAATGCATTTAGTTAGCAGCTGGCCAACCCCTATCCTAATGTTTTCTTTCTGTAAGAAAATTATTAATATGTATTGAATCTTAAACGTCAGTTCATTGACTTCCAACTGATTCTCATTTTCTTTCCCTTTGGTACAAAGTTTACACAAATGATTTTCAACTAACTCGATTACTGATTACTAGCGGTGTCACTAACTTAACCCACTCTCATTAAATGCTTTGTTATATCTATTTTACCGTTTATAAGCCATGCCCTTCTCAAATGCAACTGTTGGTTCTTATCCAATGAGCCGAATGGCCGTTATAGTCATTGTCAATGGTCGACAGTAGTGGGATTTTTTTTTATGGTGTGGATTTTCTGACGAGTTGGCTAAGGTTCAGCAAGAAATGACAGCGATCATGTGACCATTTATGACTAACCAAGTCAGCTTGTTATATTTTTACGGTAAAGCATACAAAATGTCACCACTCCTTATGCAACTTGTGCTTCACAGAGATTGTCATGATACATGGAATTTCTTCGTCAACCATTTAGAGCGACCTCTTGTTCATGTCCAAGTATTAGGGAGTTTCCGGCTAGCTATGGGTATCGAGCTAGATTTGATTATTGCTTACCATCCTCAGAAATAGTCAAGAATGGACTTCTCAAAATTATGAAGACATGTTGTAGGCACACGTACGACTCCAAGGACAGTTGGTGGATGCTCTCGAAGAAAATCACATAACCAAGCTTCGAAGACGCGACGTTGACCCTTATCACGTGATTAGGTGACAAGATTTGCAATCGCGCAAGATTGTGACTTATGATCAAAAGTCAGTACTCGTAATCAACTAAATCAAGTCATTCAGGTTAAAACCATTTAGATGACGAAAGAAGCGTGGCAGCATCACTCTCTAGAAGAAGCTTAAAGGAAGCTGGAGTTTGACAGGAGGGACAAGCAACCAGGCTACTAGAAGGTAAACCTAAATCTAATCTTATGTTTAATTTTGAATTTGGGGACCAAATTCCTTTTTTTGGTGGTAATGATGTAGCGTCCCTAAAAATTTCTCGTGGGCCTTAAACCCGAACTCAACTCATTTGAGTGGGAAGCTAGAGTTTTGTAGTGCGCGCGTGATCAAAATGTCGGGTGCGTATAGCAGCAGAGAGTGCCCTATACCAAGTTTGGGTGTTCTTAGCTAAATGGTTGTCCCCTTAGTGAAATTAATGTGCCTAATTAGTAGGTGTTGTAGAAAGCTTTAGAAAATAATTGAGCATGCTTGACACGTTTCGGACATGAGCAGCTAGCTAGGGAGATTTTTTGTCTCTTTATTTTCTTTTCAAAATTAAATCCTGGAAACAAGTCTTATTTCTTCTCTTACCTTGTTATTTCACCATTTTTCTTCCCCACATTCTACTGATTTTCAAGACAAACCTCAAACAAAAAGAAACGTTATTGATTTTCAAGTGCAAATTCTAGCTCAACCCACACTCCAAATTTAGCTGAATTTGGGTTCTACAAAGGTAGGGGTTTCTTTCGATTCTTTCAAATGATGTTTTCTTCATTCTCCTTATACTGCACATGATTAATTCTTCTGCGATTATGAAGATTAATACGAATCAGAAATGGGTATTTTATATGCTTGTAATTTCTAAATTTTAATTAATTTTGTTGATGAATTTATTCCAAATTTTTCATGCTTTTGATGAGTTAGCACAACATGAAAGTTTGGCTTGAAGTTTTGCATTCGATGTGATTAATCTCTGCAACATGTTTGAAAATGCTTTCCAGTTTTTCTTAAAGATTACATGGGTCTGCAGTCAATTAAGTTTTGATTATTATTTTCAATTTGTGAAGTTTAGTTTTCCAAAATCGCCCATTACCTGTTTGAGAAAATGACCCAATGAATTTACTCTTTTATTTTAATTTAATGCATGTTAATCTTTGTACAAAATCTGATTTTGGAAAGACAAAAAAATGTTTGGTAGACAGCTGGGTATTGTTTCCCATAATAAATTTAAGGATTTTTTAAATTTCTAAACTTACCCTGACCTATTTGCT
This sequence comes from Papaver somniferum, assembly GCF_003573695.1. NCBI lineage: Eukaryota > Viridiplantae > Streptophyta > Magnoliopsida > Ranunculales > Papaveraceae > Papaver > Papaver somniferum. The sequence goes on along the minus strand of NC_039364.1, from coordinate 194,961,619 downwards.
AAAATGCTTCAATGAGCTATGTTTTCGAAACATTGAATGCAAACTGAATTCTTAACAGATTTATTTTGTTTTCTTATTTTATGTTAGTCAGGGGTAAATGAGTTACAATCAAACGTCGCTTAAGTTTTAACCTTTGTCCTCATTGCTTCTGTACATATTCCCACTCCTCTTAATCTTTGTTTTATGATTAAATTGCACCCCAAATGAAACTTAATTTACTTGGTTGACTACTTAGTCTTGCAAACTGTTTTTAAATGAGTTAGTGCTACCCTTTTGGTCATCTATGAAATCCCACTTCATGTCCTTATTTGAATTCCATTAATCCTACAGATGTCCTGTTATTTGATTTTCGAGATGTTCCACTCAAGTTTACAAATTGTGATAGTGAATTGGAATTTTTGTATTTGTTGCTTGATTACAGCTCTTGTTATGACATTTGCACGACCTTGTATTTTCTAGTTGGATTGAGTTTCTCTTCTATAAGTTTGATGCATGAATTTCCCTATTGATTTCCAGAAAGTATGACCTTGCTGCTTATAACTTGCATATGAGATTTCTGTTCACAGTTAAGCTTTTGGTTTTTGTAGTTGTCTTCCTATCCTGGAATGTACTTGTGAATGTTACAATTAATCATTTACGCAAAGATAGAAAGCAAGACGACTCTACTTTAGAAATGTCAGGCCCATTGGGGCCCCCCACTTACGAGTGGCAACCCGGAAGACTGTTAGCTGTAACGGTAGCTGGTATCTGACTACCCTGACATCGGCGCTGGCCAAAACAATAGTAGAGTCACTTAAGTCGATCGACAACTCTTTAATTTCGTTATGAATTTCAATTGTGGAAAGCTTTTGTACATTATTTTTAGCTGCTGCTCATGTCCATTTCTTTATATTTCGTGCAAGTATGTCATTTTTGTAACCCCTACTGGGGATTGCTCACCCCGTTTTGTTTTGTCCCCCCCACAGAGTACGAGAGGAGCTTGCAACAGTAAGCCGGGAAGAGCTTACGACAGACTTTTAACGCTATGAAAGTTAGTATTTTGTCAAGCTTATGATGATATCGTATATCAGGGGCTGCCGGTGTGGTTTCTTTACAAATATCCATGTCTATTTTTCTTGTCGTTCTTTTTGGATACTACCATGTTTTTGATGTGTATAGTGACTATTTATTTTGCAACGAAATGATATGTTTGGATTAAGTTTGTAAAGTTTAAGGTCTGTTTAGATTCGGTGTATATAGAACCTCTTTTGGAACTTACAATTCTTAGAACGTTAATGTATTAGCATGCTTCAATATGCAAGTTAATTTCTTTTTTTGGACTTGTTTTCTTCTCATGTATGCTTGGCTTGTCTCCATACTGTAAATCACGTTGCAAGCCAAGTTATATGTACTACTGAATTATGTTTGAACTTCCAGTCGTGCATTTTCACATTTTCGCCATTATTTGAGTAACATCGTGAGTGCCTGTTTAAATGTTTAAAATAAATGGACCCATTTGGACACGTCCTGTTTTAAACTTTTCGAACTAAATCTCTGCATGTATACTCATTTCCACATTTGCTAGAAATGCCAATGGCATTTTTGAGCTTTCTAACCCCTAGACCTAACTAGACTAGTCCAGAAATGCTATCTTTCTTAAGATTTAAAAACTTGACAAGACTTCTTTGTGCTTGATTTTTCTTTATTGTTTCATTTTTATTTTCTGAGTGACGTACCGGAAGTTTGGCCCTGCTAGTCGGGTTGATTTTCAACCCGAAAATTTGTTGGTCCGTTACACAAACACACATAACACATTGCAATATATAAAATCATAAAGATTAATACCGCAAAAATAATCTTCCAAACCAAACTTTAGAATTTAAACAAATAAATCTAAAAACATGAAGATGAAAACGTTGGACATAGCTATGTGTACTCACAATAATGGTTATTCCAACTCTAGTTATTCTTCTAAATAAAACACGAAAATATAAGATTTACTGGACATTAAGATTTTTGAAAAATTCCTTGTCGTCCCCAAACTCCTTGTCGTCAACAGCCATTGGAACATATGGTTCATGGAGGAAGGAGTCAATACCAATAAACCTTCTTGGCTGATGATGTCGAACCAGGGCCTTCTGAATTTCCAATGATCTTAAAACACAAGCCTTTATTTGCTGAATCTCTTTTCTTGCCAGTTTCAACTCTTCAAGAACATCAGAAAACTTCTGAGAGTTTGAGAGAACAACTCTTGGCTTCCTCACATTCCTTCTTTTTCTTTTTAAAGTTGGAGGAAATTGAGATTTCTCTTTTTCTTTAGTGATTCATGGCTTAACAATCATATTGACATCTTTTCCATCAGAAGAAATGATGCTTGGAGTTTCCATGAAAGAACGGTTTTGTGAGAGGAATTCACAATCAAAACTCAACAAGCAGTCTTAAGATATAAAGAGTATCAGGGAAGAAAAAAGAATGTAGGGTTTCGAAACCTTTATATAGGTTCGTACACGTTCAACTCACAACCCTATAAAGAGTAGAATTGTCGATAATAACCCTCTTCTATTGGCAAACAGGTCATTTTCAATATCAACAGTGATATGAAGGAATTCCAAAAACCAAGCAACACAAAGCTAGAAAACAAAACAAAAACTATATAATAATTTTTTATTATTATTTTTATTTTAAAGCCTGAGGTGTGCAAGATCTTGTCTCTTTTGAATAGGCGCATGAGACAAGATGCACATTACAACACAATCAAGTTGTGCTGTGGTGAACAACAATTTTTCCACCATGACCCTTTTGGTTGGAATTCATGGATCCCTGTCTTTCTCTATGTTTAGACCATGTTTTCTTCTCTAATGGCCTAGTTCTATCTTTGGAAAATAATCTCTTCGAGGAAGATAAGATCTTACATACCTCAGATGTTTTCTCTGCAAGTTTAAGCTTGCTGGCTAGATGATCTGCTCTTCGTTGAAGCTTGTTGACATATCTCATCTTGTGTTTGTACTTGAAACACTTTGAAAACTCATGTCCCTTGAGAGAACAATAGGAGCATGTCAACGCAAAAGATGATTCAGGCGCCTTTGAAACGCAAGCTGCTAGGCACAAGGTAGATCCTGAAACATTAAACGAAGGGTTTCGAACAAAGGGTTCAACTGATTCTTCCATCTTGATTGGGCTCTCTTCTAAAAGATTATCAAGATTGATGTATGTATTGCTACAATTATCAAAATTAATATTTAACATAGAAGAGCAACACTTGATTTTTTGTCTTTATCAGAATCATAATTGGCAGACATGTCATCAAGTGTCGCAGCAAGACCTTTGTTCCCAGTGTATTTTCTACGATTTGGGCACTCGTTTGCAAAATGACCAAATCCTTTACACTTAAAGCACTGAGGCATATCCTCGTCATCAGTTTCATCTGTGTCCCTGTTTTTAGGAAGAATACGATTATGAGGTTTGACTGATGCTTTAGGCTTATCTATGGAGAATCGTTTACTTCTGTTCAACAAAAGATCTCTAAACTGTCTTGTGATCATAGAGACTGATTTGTCAAGATCTTCATATGATAAATCCGTCTCAGAGTGATCATCTTCAGAGATATACACATTTTTACTGTTGTCAAGTAATTTTGTGTCTTTCAGTGCTTTGAATGAAACATCCTTTGATTTAAACGAATGTTCGTGATCAAGATCTTGAGCTTCCCAACCAGCGTATTTCTGGAGAGGTTATCAATGTTATTTCCCTCAACGATGGCATGCTTCTTAGAATCGTACCTAGATGGCAGCGATCTGAGAATTTTCATCACAATGTCCTTTTCAGGAATAATCTTACCCAATGCAAAAGATGCATTAACAATTTCAGACACTTTGTGATTAAACTCATCAAATGAATCTTCACATGCCATACGAAGGTTTTCCCAATCGGAATTAAGGTTTTGAATCCTAGCTTCCTTTTCACTGGTATCCCACTGTTGATGGTGGTTTTTCGAATAGGGGGGCTAAAATTCTAAAACCCTGTATTTAATGCCCTGACGCCCTGCAAGGGTATAAAGCCATTTAAGAAGTGATGAGTGCAAAAAACCTCTTTACTCATTGAGCAATTCAATATGTATGGAAATCATTCAGAATGGTGCAACAATCCTGAATATTCTATGAATTTTCCTAGTAGCATTATCCATTTAATGCATTGTGTGCCTTGTATTTTCCTACGCTATGTTCCGCAGGAGAACCCTCAATGTTGGCATGACATGACGATAATGTTCACTCTCAGCAGAGTAGCATGAATCTCCTGAAGTGTCAGTATTGAAGTATGCATGAAAGTTTTCACACAGGTTACATCGTTCTCTGACAAAGAGATCTTCGTATCGACGCGCTTTTAAGAAGGTAGCTCGATCGAACTCGTTTAAATTCCTCAAAGGAAAATCTAGATTGTTAATATCAGTCTCAGAAACAATCACGGCCACACAATTTTGCCGCATGTTTTAGCAAACCCAGACCACTCCTGGCAGAACTAGGTAATCACCGCATTGACCGCCGGTGAGCCTACTAATGTCCCAACCAATCAGACTTTATTTAAACACATTCCAGCGTTGTCAAACGCCAACCTTAAAAAGGGTGATCACGTTGTTAAAAGAAGCTCGAACGAGCTAGACTGTCCAAAACAGTCTCAGAAGCATCACGAACGTCCAACTTTGCCAGACTGGTTGGACGGCTTGGATCCTCCTACGAACGGTTAAGTAAGTGCTAACATGATCATTGGCGGGCCCACTAGTTCCCTAGTCGATCAACTTGCATGCGGCAAACCTATAGAGTGCTCAATCGCTTACCCAAACATGGGCGTTCACGTTGCGTAAAATAGCTCAAACGAACTGAGACCGGCAAAGACGGTCTCAAAACACATCACGTTCGTCCAACTTATCCGGCCTAGTTTGACGGCTTAGATCGCATCTTGAGCGATCAAAGAAGTGCGCGCGTGTCCACTGGCAGCCCAGCTTTTCCCCTACTCGATCGGTTTTCCCACGACAAGACCATAGAGCAATAAAACGTTTGCTCAAACTATGGTAGGTGTGATGCTTCTAAACCCTAATTGTGGGTCGCGGAAGTACACTAGCGTCTTAAATCGATCACGACCGTCCAACTTATCCAGCCTATTTGGATGGCTTAGATCGCGTTTTGGACCATCAGGAAGGTGCACACGAGTTCACCGCCGGCCCAAATCCATCCATGTTCGATCGACTTACCTGTTGGAGGTCAATGAGGCATCAATTGCTCGATCGAACTAAAGTAACCGCAACCGACCAAAACCCTAATTTTCACTTTGCGGTAGTCGCAAATTGATCGTGGCCACTCATCTTCGCCGGCCGAATCGAGTGTCCTAGATCCAATTTTGATGGACCAAGAGCTGTATACATGCACGCCGGCGGCTCGACTCTATGCATGCCCAATCGGTCTGTTCAAATTAGCACCTAGTGCTTGGATTAGACCAGCCAAAGTAGGGGTGTGCGTAAACCCTAAATCGAACAAACGAAGTTATGCAACTGCCGCAAATCAATCGCGTTCGTCGATCTTTGCTAGATTGGTCGAACGACTCAGATTGGATTCCAGATGGCCAATAGGGTGACACTGTGATCACCGGCGACCCTTCTTCCGTGAGGAGCAATCGGCCAAGCCACAGCTTGCTCATGTGGCCTCCCGGCAATCACCCAAAAGTGGTCATTCACGCTACTTCAACAACAGTCATTAACTGCCGCAAATCATCTCAATCACTCAATTTGGCTAGCCAATTTAAGCGGTCCAGATCTAAATTGGATCGACTGATAGGATTTTAGAATGGCCACCAGTCGCCACTCTCCTATAGGGACTGACCGGCCACTCCTTGGGATGCGTGCGTAGCTCCTACCAACTTCTTGAAAGATATCGGCCACGCTCCTTTTAAGACGCTCAATCCGTGACTGTTTCGATCGAGCTCAAAAATAGTGATGCTTCTAGCACATCGAATATTTCAGCTGCTTATTCGAAAGTGATGCTTTATACACATCGATTATAAGCAATTGATTTTACGAATAACTTATCATTTTATCCTAAAAGCACTATGTGTTGACTTTAGCGGCAAGTCACACGACTTGGCCCACTTACTCGAGACATCACACATGTCGCAAAATGGGGGATATTTACTGGGGTATTATTCTGCCGGTTTACAGCGTGCTGCGTGCAACGCGCTCATTACAAGAACGTGTCAGGAAAAGATGAACGGTTAAACACGATGAAAGAAGTGGGTGAAGCAGTGACCACGTGATGATCACCATCTCCTACACAACCCCACTACTCCATCACTTAACCTTCTCCACTTCCTACGAGATCAAGGGTGCGCTCAAATGACTTGTATAAATAGGTTTTCAACCTATTTCGACAACAAGAAAACAAGTGTTATTAACACAGTATCCAGAAAACACCAAGAACTGATAGCTTACATTCTGCAAGCCAGATCCACATTCTGATACAATTCATAAAACAGACACACCTTCATAATTCAACATTTTGATCTCAAACACCTTCTTCGCTTGCCTCCCTAAGATCAACCCCTTCTTCTTCACTTTGTGACAGAATTGAATCTGGAACGGCCATTTCTTGGTTTAAGCCAGAGTCTTACAGATTGATCTCTCGAATCTAAAAGTACTTCCGTGCAGTGCATTGTTTAGGGTTTGAATTCGTTTCTCATCAACACACCCAAATTTACCAAAAACAGCAGAACCAGTTTTTACCCTCAAAAAATTGGCGACCACAGTGGGAGATTGATCTCTCGGTTGCAAAATCAGTTTCTTAATATTCATTCCAGTTTTCTCAATTTCAAAAGGGTAGATCTTAGATTCAATTCAATCATTAAATTCAATTTAGGTTCAACAACCAATTTCAATTCCGGTGTTCCATTCACTAAGAAGCTTCACAAAAATGCTTTTTCAAGCAATGCTACTAGATATACCTTGGATAGTTGAGCACCGGTAAATCTCCCAGATGAAAGGACCAAAAAGCCGTGTGGAGACACAAGACGCGACTACTACTTAGAAGAACGCAACAACTTCTCTCGAGATCCGGATGGAGCAATCACCTTTTCTGCAACACCACAAGTGTTGTATGGAGCAAGCCAAAAATGCTTCAAAGGGTCCACACCCAGAAAGACGAAGTGAAGATTCGCGTAGCCGTTGTTTCAGTATGGAGATGGTCGACAACAAATTCAAAACACCAGTGAAGTCCTGGGAAGACACCTGCAGAGGTCACAAAAGAAAAGGTCTATCTCTATTCCACCACTACTACCAATTTAAGATCAGGAGTATCCGTTATCACTTCATCAACAAAACGTGTAGATCCAGAATATGGTGTAATTCTGAGAATTCGTACATCTACAATAACAAAGGAAGCTTGACACATCTTCAAATCATCAAAAAGGGTTCTCCTATTATGTCAACCCGGATAGGAGCGAGCCCGGGACATCTTCAGGTCTACTGGAGCCGACACCTCAAAAGAGCAGCCTCAAGAAAATAGCGATGCCCGCGTCATCATGTTGAGAAAGAATCCGCAGTTTGGGCGAATCACTCTGTTAGGAAGAATGTTTCAGCGAAACAACGAACATCCAAATGATCAAGAGAAAACCCATCGAGATACAACATCCTGCGCGTCCAAAATCACCTACTTCAACTCCAGTACCACATGCACGACTGCCACAATGATAAAACAACATCCAAGATATTCCATATCTGTCTCGACGGCAACAACATCTATGAGGGACGCTTTCAGAATTTCGTCTCCCGTAGAAGAAGTAGTTGCGTCACCAAAGGAGGTTGCGCCTGGGACTTAAGAGGTACACACAGACTCTCCATGTCAAGATCTTCATCATATTTGCAGAACCTATTAGTTAAGTCATTCGAATGAGGGGACTTCCCTACTCCTAAAAGACACGATCCAAAGATGACAAAGGCAAAGGAGCGTCACTGGAGACTGCTTAGCACTACCCATCTCAAAGATGATGAATTTGGAGAGACGTAAGCCCGTTGTCATTATGATTCCAAGATACCCAAAGACGTAGACGTATTCGAGGGAGCAGATGTATTGTTTAAAGACCAGCGATATGCCTGGATGTCTATGAAACGCAACGTAGACGCAAAGATGGCCTCATGATCAACAACTCGTACTATCCTCATCAACATTGGTTTCAACTCCAACTCTCTCCCAAATTATTTCTTCAGAGACCCAGCGTGACAACATCTATCAAGTTGAAAGCTCATATATGAAGACTGCCAAGTTCGTGCAAGTAGCTACCATGCCTCTCCCTGCCAGTCTCTTCTGGTCATAGCTGCTGTCAAGAATCGTTGTTGCTCGCCAGAGCTTCACCATATCAACAACCACTACAGACAGAGGTAATCCGAACTTCTGCATATTTTACTTTCCCATGGAGAAGTAATAGAGTCACCAGTACGGAGGCGAGATGGTGATATCTTTATTATGATAAACCCATCGACCATACAAGATAGAGCCATGTAACTCACGCTTGGGGACTGAGACTCAACATGAAATTCCTTCACCGTCAGTCAAGGATTTCTTCAACACAAGAGAGACGGTCAATCAAGAAGCATGTAATTTGCAAGGGAAAATCAAACTGAAGGAGAAGCCGCTTCAACGCCCTCTCCAGAAGAAGCTGCTTCAACGCACGCTCTTTCTTGAAGCTGCTTCAATGCTCTCTCCATAAGAAGCCGCTTAAACGCTCTCTCCTGAAGTCGCTTCAACGCTCTCTCCAGAAGAAGCCGCTTCAACGCTCTCTCCATAAGAAGGCACTTCAACGCTCTCTCCTGAAGCCGCTTCAACGCTCTCTCCAGAAGAAGCCGCTTCAACGCAAGCTCCAGAAGCCGCTTCAACGCACGATCCAGAAGCCGCTTCAACGCACTCTCTCCTGAAGCCGCTTCAACGCTCTCTCCAGAAGAATCCACTTCAACGCTCTCTCTCGAAGCTGCTTCACTACTCTCCCCCGAAGCCGCTTCAGCGCTCTCTTCAGAGGCTGAAGAACTCCAACACCTTACCAGCAAATGCAATGGAAATACGTCTTTCAAGAGAAAAGAAGCTCGGGATAATTACACCTGGGAACTGCCAGGATGCCTTCACATCCCTCAACCGGTTTATTTCTAATATCAGCATCATCACTGTTGAAGTTTTACGAGCCGCAGAAAATTCTCAGCATGAAGACGTACATGTGCATTAAAGACTCCAAAAGTACAAATCGAAGATGGTTTCACATATCCAGCCACGCCATCGAATATGAAGTGTAACTGGGGATTTCTAATCGCATCCCATTCCATACAACCATCCAAGATTCAAAAGATGGTTCAAAGGATATCGCTTAGAACGAAGTTCTTGAAGACTTGATAGCAGCACGTCGGCAACAAAACGCCTATCATCTCGTTTACTTTACTCAAAGACTCTGGAAGATTTTTCCGATACAAGCATTCCAAGCATTTCACCATCGCAATCAGAAGAGCAAGAATGAGCCAGGGTCAGAATGAACGCAATTCCATTCCAGTCAACGTTCAAGAGTTTAAAAAAAATTGTTGAGACTCAGCAGTCCGTACTCCAAGCAACTTAAGTCAAGGCCTCTCGCAATCGAGCGCAATGGAGTTTAGAAAATTTCGAAATCTACCTGAAGGCAATTGACGTATGATAGGAGGACGATCATTCTAAGCCTTGATACTTCGTTAAGCGTATCTTGCTCAAAGACCTAGCTGGCCTCTATCCTGGTAACATCTGTCTACCTTGTCTCATAAGTTCTATATTTAACCGTCACCATCCATTGCTTACTACGCAACAATGTCATTGTTACGTGCTAAGCAGGGGACTTAATGTTGATGGTGGTTTTTCGAATAGGGATAAAATTGTAAAACCCTGTATTTAATGCGCTGACGCCCTGCAAGGGTATAAATCCATTTAAGAAGTGATGAGTGCAAAAAACCTCTTCACTCATTGAGCAATTCAATATGTATAGAATTCATTCAGAATGGTGCAACAATTCCGAATATTCTATGAATTTTCCTAGTAACATTATCCATTTAATACATTGTGTGCCTTGTATTTTCCTACGCTATGTTCCGCAGGAGAACCCCCAATGTTGGCATGACATTGTAGATGGGGAAAAAAGATTTGCTGGTTTTTAAGGAATTGAGGAGACGACCGTACGGAGGAGACTCTCGAACCGAGAGAAATGTTAAACCTCACATAGATGCACCGCTGCAAAGGGGGTGCTTTAGATTCGAGAGATCAATTTGTAGTACTCCGGCCTAAATCAAGACAATGACCGTTCCGGAGTAAATTAGGTCACAAGAGAGGATGGGTTGATCTGTAGGAGGGAAGCTGAGAAATGTGTGGAATCAATAGTAATCAAAGATTGTGGGTGTGTGAATTCTAAATATGATAATCTCTGAATGATTGAAATTGCTTAATTGGGAGTAGTTACTCAATTGATGAGTTGATGATCTCGTGTTGTCAATGAGACGTGAGATTGATGATACTGATGATGATTCAATCATGATTCAGAGACTTATTTATATTGCTAGAATTGTAGACACCATGACTCCATGAAGTGTGACAGTTGATGGAATCAAGGAGTGGGGAAGTGGATACCGTGTTTGAAACCAGTTGCTCAACATGTGGAGACTTGGTCGATTTTCCACCCACTACCTCGTGAATTCCTTCAACTGATTGCACGACTTGCTCACATTCCATCGTGTGTTTGAACACACGTGTCGTAGACCGCCAGACAAAAACCCTAAGTGATATCCCCCCAAGTGACACGATTGACATCTCGTGGTTTGTTAGTAAATTGATGACTTCGTGGTTTGATGGGACGATGAGTTCATGTAGTCGTTGAGTTGAACATGATGTCCTGAAACTCGTGAATTGAACATGTCATGAGACAGAGGTATAGTTCTTACGATGAAGTGAGCAAGTATTGCTCATTCGATGGATCGTTGAATATTGATTCTTGAACCAATATTCCTTGGTTTGAACAAATATTTATCATCTGAGCAAGTGTTGCTCATGTGATGAATTGTTGAATATTTGGTCGTCTGAGCATGTGTTTGCTCGTCTGATGGATTATTGGCAGCGTACCAAAAATATTAATTAGAATACTGGTCGTTGAACCGAGCATAATTAATAAAATTAATGACCATGAGGCTGTCGTAAAATTATTAAGGTTGGAATCTGGAATGATGATCCTTGGATTCAGAAACCCTAATTTGATCAATTGATGATCAATTCATGGTTCGTCAGAATTTCAACCATGGGAAGAAGGAGGGAGCGATTACATGGGACCGTGGATCAACCATGTAGTGTCCATATGCTCACGTGAGCAAATACGAAGAACTCCTGAACAGTTGACGATTTGTTGGTGGAAGAATGATTAAATGCTGGCTTAATCATT